>NW_017727839.1:83491-90037 GCF_001865875.1 Lupinus angustifolius | reverse complement strand
AGGTTTTCTTTATCGGTAGGAAGGGAGTCAAACCATAGAATAAGGTTCTTTATTCTCTTGTGAATGTCTAAGTTGTTGTAATTGGATGATGTGCCTGTAAAAACATTGATTCAATTATAGTGAAGAAAATCACCCAAATAAGCCGGGAGGCCTGGATGTAGTTTGCGGTGGAAAGATATGCTCCAATTGTTGGCCTATATAAGTCTTGTTCCATACTTTGGAGTGATTGAACGCATATGGGAATTGGATTACACAATGTTTAGGATGCCGGTTTTTTATTGTATGTGGGTTGATAAGAATAATGGCTTCCGAGTTGATGAGTCAGGGTTCATGCAAGTGGATCTTAATAGGTCAGGATATAAAGATGAGCCATTTATTCTAGCATCACAAGCTCAAAAAGTATTCTATGTTAGTGACCCAGCTGATATGAAATGGTTCTTCGCTCTTTTAACTAACAAAATAATTGTCACTAATATTGATGACCAAGAATATCAAGATATTGATGAAGATAATCCTTTTTTTTGGGACATACCAGTCACGTGAGAGCGGACCAACTACGAATGATGATTTATATACAAGAGATGATCACGATGAAGGGATTTGAGTAAATTAATATGCTCCTCTAGACAAGGATGACCCTAAAAGACCAAAACAATCAAAGAAAAGAAAAAAATAGATGCAAGTAGCCTTTATATAATTTTGATTGTTTGTAATTTGTATAATATTGTTTCTTTGTAATTTGTGTAATTTTTTATTTGTAATTATGTATTATGTCAAAACATAATTGACATGATATTCATTGTTTGTAATTTGCATTGTATTGATGTTTAATAAAACAAACTTCTAGCGCTATTGAGAATGTTTGTTCTGCTAATAAATGTATATGCAGGTATTAATTTATACAAATCAAAAGCGAATTCTAGGGGAAGTCCTGACATGCACTGTTGTAAAGGATAACTACAACAACAATTTTTATAGAAAGCGTTGTGATAGTTATCCTTTACAACAGCGTTATGCATGTGATGTGCAGTTGTATTAAGGTGTTGTTCGAGAAAATTTATGAATAATACAACAACCTTTTTCTATTATTTTGCTGTTAAATATATGAATTTCAACAGCGCAGGTAGAAGCGCTGTTTATTTAAGACTATATGAGATTGCTTTGTGGACGATGCACTACTATATTGATCCACTATATGATAGCGGTTTGTGGACGATGCGCTGTCATATTGATGCACTATATGACAACGCTTTTTATGTGGTACGATGTGGTATATAATCAATACATCAACATTTGTGAAGCACTATTAATGATGACCATATACTATTGTGGTCAAACCGAAAGCGCCCGAAAGCATTGTTATACATCTAATATAAGCGTTGTTGAATGACAACTCTGGCGTAGTGAATGTTGCAAAATAATTAGAAACCAGGAGTGTTTAACTTGTGAATCACTTGGAAATAAGCATTAAAAATATGTGAGTGCTAACCTGCCAACTCACTTTTAGTTTGCTTCGAAGTGAACTAGTTTTCTTGCCATTGGATGTATAATCCTTTAATCTGAGCCGTTAGTTGTCTTCCTGGTGAGTTATTGTGAAAATGAGGCTTATTGTGAACATAAGTCGTGGTAGTAGAGGAAGAGTTACGTTTCTTTTTCAGAAGTCATGACATAGAAGGATGTAATAACTATACATAGAAGTCGTTAGTAGCTCTACCGACTTCTAAAGAGTATTGGGATGTAGTGGGCTGTAAAAGTTGTGTAATGGGCTTTCAGCTTTGTTGGACCTGACTCGATGATGGGTGAGATGACCTTCTTTCTTGGACTACAAATCAAACAAATAGAAAGTGGCATCTTCATCCATCAGTCGAAGTATTGCAAGGAATTACTGAAGAAGTTCGATATGCAGCAGTGTAAGGACGCATCTACACATATGACATCTGCATGTTATCTAGATAAAGATGAAAAGGGAAAAGTGATTGAGGTAACCAAGTATCTCACGGCTTGGCTCACTAAGGAAAGTGTTCCCTTGCTTGTACCTGGATTACATGGTTCTTAATGAAATTTATTACAACTATAAGTTCAAGTATAATGCAAATAGTAATTGTTCTTCCAAACAAGGTAGGAAAATAATTCCTAGACTACATGTAGGTATGATAATCCCCACTTATTAAATGGGACTCCCACATGCCTCAAGTGTTCCCTCCTTGGCCGTGGCCAACTTGAGTTACTTCTATAAAAATGGTGCAATGTATGGGCCTGATTTCCTTGTTGGGCTTTGTTGACTTGATCACTTCTTCCACTAATAGGTTGAGAGTTTGGTGTGCTTTCTTGGTTCTGGACAGGGTCATGGGCCCTCCTAGCCCACATAGCTCTTCCTTATTGATGGGCCTTGGTGGATTCATATCATCCCCTCCTTCTTGGAATGAATTCGTCCTCGAATCAAAGTCTTCATCACCTGCATCAAAAAGAGAAAGGTCAGCAACATTAAATGTGGCACTAATGTTTCCGTACTCACCTGGAAGGTCCAGTTTGTAAGCATTGTTGTTGATTCTCTCTAGTACACGAAATGGGCCATCTCCTCTAGCTTGGAGTTTGGATTTCCTTTTTGCAAGAAACCTTTCCTTCCTCATGTAGACCCAAACTAGGTCTCCGGGTTCAAAGATCACCTCCCTTCGCCCCTTGTTTGCTTGTTTAGCATAACCTTCTGTTTTGTGCTCTATTTGGGCTTTGACCCGCTCATGTAGCCTTTTCACATAGTCCGCTTTGGACTTACCATCCTTATGCTACAACATAGATGAGTTAGGTACAGGTAATAAATCAAGAGGGGTTAGTGGTTGGAACCCATAAACTATCTCGAATGGAGACAATTTCGTGGTACTATGAGTGGCCCTGTTGTAAGCAAATTCAACATGGGGCAGACTCTTCCCAGCTCTTTATATTTTTTTTTAATTATTGCCCTCAAAAGGGTAGATAAAGTTCTATTAACAACCTCAGTTTGGCCATCTGTTTGAGGATGGGATGGCACGTGTTGGAAAATATGAGTTTAGTCCCAAGCTTCCCCCACAAAGTCCTCCAGAAGTGACTTAGGAACTTGGTGTCCCTGTCACTTACAATACTTCGTGGTAGACCATGTAGTCTTACCACTTCCTTAAAGAACAAGTCAGCAATATGAGTTGCATCATCAATTTTTTTACAAGTTATAAAATGAGCCATTTTTGAAAAAGGATCTACTACAACAACAATTGAATCTTTTCCATTTTTAGATCGTGGTAAAGCAACCATAAAGTCCATGGATAAGTCTACCCAAGGATAATCAAGTATGGGCAATGGAGTATAAAACCCATGGGGCATGCTTTTAGATTTGGCCCGCTTGCAAACATTGCAATTCTCACAGTGCCTTTGCACATCTCGCCTCATGTGAGGCCAATAGAAGTGTTCTTGTAACATATCTAGGGTCTTTTGAACCCCAAAGTGGCCCATTAGCCCCCTTCATGAGATTCCTTAACACACAAATCTCAAATGGATACTTTAGGCATACACAAACGTTTTTCTTTAAACAAATATCCATCTTGCCTATAATATTCATCAACATCAACATTTTAACATTTATTATATATATTAGCAAATTCATTATCATTGACATACAAATCTTTGATTAATTCAAATCCCAATAGTTTTGTTTCAAGAGTAGCAAGCAAAGTATGTCTTCTTGATAGAGCATCGACCGAAATCCCAATAGTTTTGTTTCAAGAGTAGAAAGCAAAGTATGCCTTCTTGATAGAGCATCAGCCACAATATTGGCTTTTCCCTTCTTATGTTTTATGACATAAGGGAATTGCTCTAGGAATTCAACCCACTTAGCATGTCTTTTATTTAACTTACCTTGCCCTTTCAAATATTTTAGTGACTCATGGTCACTATGTATAACAAACTCCTTGGGCAGGAGGTAATGCTGCCATGTTTGTAGTGCCCTTACCAAGGCATACAGTTCCTTGTCATAGGTGGAATAATTCAACATTGGGCCACCTAGTTTCTCACTGAAATAAGCTACTGGGTGTCCTTCCTGCATTAACACATCTCCAATTCCCACGTTAGATGCATCACATTCTATTTCAAAAGATTTTGAAAAACTTATGCAAAACAAGAATGGGTGCATTGGTTAGTTTCTCTTTAAGAGCTTCCTCTTGTTTCTCACCCCATTTAAAGCCAACATTCTTTTTAACAACCTCATTAAGAGGTGCGGTTAGGGTACTAAAGTCCCTAACAAAGCGTCGGTAGAAGCCAGCCAAGCCATGGAAGCTCCTAACATCAGTTACAGTTTTGGGGGTGGGCCAATCCTGGATGGCCTTAATCTTTTCTTTATCAACATGGACCCCTTGGGCATTAATCAGAAAGCCCAAGAATATCACATGGTCCACACAGAAAGAACATTTCTCAATATTAGCATACAGTTTTTCTCTTCTTAGCACGAGCAAGACATGTCTAATATGTTCAAAGTGTTCATTTAAATTTTCACTCTATATTAATATGTCATCAAAATATACTACCACAAGTTTTCCCAAAAATTCTTTTAAAACATGGTTCATTAATCTCATAAATGTGCTGGGTGCATTAGTTAACCCAAAAGGCATAACTAACCACTCATACAACCCAAATTTAGTTTTAAAAGCAGTTTTCCATTCATCCCCTTCCCTAATGCGAATCTGATGGTACCCACTTTTTAAATGAATTTTAGTGAATATACAAGCACCATACAATTCATCAAGTAAATCATCTAATCTAGGGATAGGATGATGATACTTTACCGTGATAATGTTAATTGCTTTGTAGTCAATATACATTCTCCAGGACCCATCCTTTTTGGGTACAAGGATGACAGGGAAAACACAAGGGCTCATGCTTTCCTGAACCCATCCCTTGTGCATCAACTCCTCCACTTGTCGTTGGATCTCTTGAGTATCATGAGGGTTGGATGCTCCGGGAATGAGATCAATATGATGCTCAATTCCCCTTAAAGGTGGGAGGCCACGTGGAACCTCTTGAGGAAATATATCCTCAAATTCCTGCAGAAAACTTTTTACATAATCAGGTACAACAATATCAGAGTTAGTACTTAAACAGAAACATTGACCAATGAGTAGGTAAAGGGGTTGCCTAGATGTTAAAGCACCCTTTAGTTCCCCTTTGGAAGCCATCAAACTCTTTTTCTTTTCATTTTTTTTTTCATTTTTTTTCATTTTTTTTTTCATTTTCACTTTTTTTGTGTGGATCATTTCTCTTTTTTTCTTTTTCTTCTTTTTTTTCTCGATCCATTTTTTTCTTTAATTTTCTTTGATCTTCATCAACTTGCCTTGGGGACAAGGGTGATAATACAAATTTTTTATTACAACGTATAAATGTATATTTGTTAGAGAACCCGTCATGGATGGCTCTCCTATCATATTGCCAAGGCCTGCCAAGCAGCATGTGGCTGGCCTCCATCACTACCACATCACATAGTATGGAATCCTCATATTTCCCTATAGAGAAGGGAACCTCCACCTGTTGGGTGACTATCATCTCTCCAACCTCACTTAACCATTGTAGTCGATAAGGGGTTGGGTGGGTCCTCGTCACAAGGTTGAGTTTAGAAACCAACCTAGTGCTCACCGTATTGGCACAGCTGCCTCCATCAATAATTAGGGAACAAACATTCCCTACTACCAAACATCTAGTATGGAAGATGTTTTCCCATTGACTCTCCTCATCCTCCCTAACTTGGCTTCCTAAGAGCCTTCACACCATGAGAAGATCTCCTTCTGGAACATCAGCATCCTCTTCACTTTCTTCTGTACTTGAAGCCTCTGACTGAGACTCCAACACTCCATTTTTCATTACCATGGTCCTCCTTCCACCCTAAAGATTGGAATTTTGTGTTGGAAGAGTATATGGTTTTCCTCCTCTATAGTTGTTACTCTACCTTCATGGCTTGTTGGATCAGATCCTGTAACTCCACATATGGTTGTAACTCCACTACATTCTGAATCTCCTGGTTCAGCCCATGAAGAAACCGTGCCATAGTGGGTTCACGGTCCTCATGAAAATTGGACCTCAAAAGAGCTAACTCCATCTTCTTGTAGTACTCATCCACTGATTTGTTTCCTTGGGTCAATCTTTAAAGTATGTTACGGATATCCCTTTGATAGGATGCTGGAACAAACCTCTGTCACATCACAATTTTCATTTCATCCCAAGAATCCACTGGTTCAGCACCACACCTCCTTCTCTCTTTCTGAAACTGGTCCCACCACACCATGGAATACTCCTTGAATTCCAAGGCTGCCACCTTGACCTTTTTCACACCAGAATAATTATGGCAGTCAAAAACCTGCTCCATTTTCAACTCCCATTCTAGGTAAGCTTCATGATTATTCATCCCCATGAAGGTAGGAACTTTAATCTTGACCCCATCCATTCGATCATCCATCCTCCTCTCCCTATGACCACCATCATCATTCCTCCTTTCCCTCCGCCTCCTTCTCCTTTCTGGTTCAGAATCACTCGAAC
>NW_017727839.1:69357-83391 GCF_001865875.1 Lupinus angustifolius | reverse complement strand
TAAGGTAGGAAAATAATTCCTAGAGTACATGTGGGTATGATAATCCCCACTTATTAAATGGGACACTGGCATGTCTCAAGTGTTCCCTTCTTGGCCGTGGCCAACTTGGGTTACTTCTATAAAAATGGTGCAATGTATGGGCCTGATTTCCTTGCTGGACTTTATTGACTTGATCACTTCTTACACTAATAGGTTGAGAGTTTGGTGTTCTTTCTTGGTTCTGGACCGGGTCATGGGCCCTCCTAGCCCACTTAGCTCTTCCTTATTGATGGGCCTTGGTGGATTCATATCAGCTAGCTGCTCCGATATTATGTTTAGCGTTTGTATGTGTGCTAGGTTTCAAGCTTTGCCAAAAGCATCGCATTATATTGCTGTAAAACGTATCATGAGATATCTAAAAAAACTATTCATATGGGATTATAGTATCCTAGGGATGCCTCTCTATCCTTGTTAGGTTATTCAGATTTCGATGGTTGTAAGTTGGATCATAAAAGCACTAGTGGGACTTGTCACCTATTAGGCAGCTCCCTAGTTGTATGGCACAACAAAAAGCAAGCGTGCGTTGCTTTGTCCACCGCTGAAGCGGAATACTTTGCCGATGGCGTGTGTTGCACTCAAATCCTTTGGATGAAGCAGCAACTTAAGGACTTTGGGCTCATATTAAATGTGATAACACGAGTGCCATTAACCTCTCCAAGAATCCCGTCTTGCATTGTAGAACTAAGCATATTGAAATAAGGCATCATTTCTTGCGTGATCATGTTCAAAAAGGTGATTGTATATTAGAATTTGTTGAAACATCTAAACAATTAGCATATATTTTCACCAAGCCTCTCTCACGAAATACTATCTATGTTCTTCGAAGAGAACTAGGATTCCTTGATGAAAAATATCTTGATTAATAATTTTATGATTGCCTTGCATGATCCCTTTGAATGCTTTGTAAATGATGATTGAATGCTTATGATTCCTTGTATAATCCATGATTATGTGCTTAAAAGCTTTAAATATATGTGAGAACTTAAATTCAAATTATCCAATTATGTTTGAAATCCATGCATGCTTTTAAAAACATCCAAAACGCTGAAACTGATGCACTTAATCAATTAAGTAAATCAATTAATCGATTACATGGGCCAAAACTTTTAAAAATGGCATTTTGAACTCGGGTTAATCGATTAAGAGAAGTTGTTAATCGTTTAACGACATCAGTATATCAGAAACAAAAGCGTTTCTAGACATATTTCAAAACCCCATTCATCCCATTTTCACTCAAATCTCAGAGGAACAAGTCCAACATCAGCCTAAGCTTCATCCTAGCCCTAAATAGAACCACCCCACTGCATTTCCACTCCATAAACCATCTTCCTCATCTCCTATTTCCAAGCATTTTGTTTTCCCCAAATTCAAAACCTTACCCTAGGTTTCCCACAACCTTCCTCTAAATCTCCATCACGATTCAGTGTTTGATTGCTATGGATAGAGGACGTGGAAAGAGAATCAAGACAACCACACAACGTCCACCGCATGCTCCAAAAATCGGGCCTCCTCCACAACAAAGGCAGAACTACGGGGCCCCATACTACTCATTAATTCTTCAAGAAACTCGGTTGCAGAAATTTCAGGGAAGAAATCCCACATATATTCGGTTTGCGAATGTGACTTGGCTTACGAAACATAACTTCGATTTTCCGCATGGCTTGCAAGCTCAAGGGGTTATCCCCTTCTTGGAATTGAAAGGTAACATTTACCCTGCTCTAGTTAGGGAATATTACGCGAACTTTAGATATAAAGATGGAAAATATTGGTCGATGATAGCTGGAAAGTTGTTCGAAATTAATGAAGAAATCTTTATGAAGGTGGGTGGTTTAGCTTTTTCTGCTCCTAGTTTAAGCGATTGTGGTTGGGAAAACGACAACGCATTTGACGATGTTGAAATGTATAAGTCGTGTTTGCGTAGACCTCAACTCCATGTCCAAGGCAAATTGACCAAAGTTGGGTCACTGTCCGTAGAAAACAGACTCCTACACTACTTGATTACCTATATATTGATTCAGAGAAACAAAAATCATGCACAACCTACCGTGAATGATTTGAGGTTTACGTTTGCTGTGAAGGAGAACATCATGATAAATTGGACTGATGAGATTCTGAAGGTCATGTGTAGCGTCTCAGCCTCTCAATCAAAACTACTTCCTTATAGTATCTTCATATCCCGAGTTATTGACTTTCACATATTGAAGTTTCAGATACTATAGTAATGGACTGCTCAGACAATGATCACTTCATTAGCGAGAGCTTAATTCACAAGATTGGCATCTAAATGGCAACACTTGGCAATATCAAGAGGACTTCAACAATGCTAACCTTGATCCTTCCGGTGAAGATGATCAAGACATTAACCAAGAGCCATTTGTTGCAACTCAGGGGGAGCATTCAGGACATGCATCACAGGAACCTGCTTTTGGACAAGCTTATATGGATTCTATGGAACAATGTCTCAATAATAGGATGGACCTTGACTTTCAGTCTCTTAAGGATTCATATCATACGAATTTGGAGCATTTTGAGCAATGTGGGAATGCATACATTGACAACCATTACCAATCCTTGCGGAATTATATTCAGACCACTACTGATTCTCAGAATAGAAGAATGGTTGTTGAGTTCAACAAGCTGAGTGTCTTCATCAAGGGTGGTTGTAGCTCGTCGATTCCTGACAACCAGAATCCTCCATCTCATCCTTAGAAAGGAAATCTTAGAGCCTTAGATTAGTCTTCCTAGCTAATGGACCTTGTTGATCCTTGTTTCCTCTTGAGATCTTATGTTTTGTATTGCATTGCTATTTTTATTTGGATTGTAACAACTCTATATCTACTGCTGAACTACTGTTCTACATTTGTGTTTAAATGATTTCGAATTATCGCGTTCATACTTGATTGTTAATTATGTTACATATAGCACTTTACTTTGTTTGAAATGAATCTTGATCATGATTGGTATATGTGATTATATTGAATGATTGTGCCTATTGCAAACTGCTCAAATATATCAAATGCTTAATCATTTTGTGCTTGATTTGCTTCTGCATAACCTTTCATGCCATTCAAACTGTTCTGTGGCTATCTGCTGTCAATTTAATGGATTAATGGTTTCACTTAATCGATTAAATGATGTAAAACTGTGAATTTGTTCAAGCTTCTTACATCTGGTTAATTAGTTACATACCCAAGTTTAATTGATTAATTACAGTCTGTCATAACCAAAATAACTCTCCTAACTTTTGACTAGAATAGAATACGGTTATCTTTTTGATAATGTCAAAAAGGGGAGAAAGATTGCTTGTTGTGTTACATACATTTTGCAGGTTGTTCTATCAAGCTTCTGTACATAATTTTGCTTACCTACAAGGAAGCAATGCGGTTTAACTTTGTTCTTAGAAAAACAACCTTAGTCAACCATTATGAAAAATCATCATCAAGCTTATCCATCAACAATTGAAGAATTTTGATGAAGTGTTTGTCAACATCAAAAAAGGGGAGATTGAAAGTGCAAAGTGTCAAGGATAGCACTAGCATGTCTTTGCTTATGTTTTGATGAAGACAAGGTTCTAACAAAGCTTGAAGATGGCTCAACAATCAACATGCCTTATGCTCATTTGGCCATATATAGACTAGGGTGTAAATTGAGTCTATAATCTAAGTAGTCTGGGATGTGTGCCATAGTAAGTGAGTATAGGTTAGGTGAACCTAGGTGCTAGTCTCTTAAGCCATCTTAATTGTCATATCATATTCATGAGACATATCATCTAGTTAATTGTATGTTCATGCATCTATCATACATGTTATATGTGCATATTAGGCATAATATATCTGGTAAAACATGTATATATATTGTGCATAACATATGAGAAGTGTATCATTTGAATCGTATGCATAAATGTTCCAGTTAATCGATTAACGTGGTAACTTAATCGATTAACTCAACTGCTTTTCTTTTAAATATGTGTTTTCTATTTGAACTGAGTCCAGTGTCATTTTGTTGCCCCGTTAAACGATTAAAGAGAAGGCTTAATCAATTAACTAGTCTATTATTTGTTAGAACTGAAATCTGTTTTAACTGTTTTGCAACGTGTGTAACCACATATTCTCTATGCTATAAATACAAGGCATTGTTCAGAAAACCATAGCATTGCATTCTATTGTATAGGGTTGTCTAGAGAGCATTTTGCATACATATTTTTGAAAGAGAGATTGCATGCGTGAGAAGAGAGATTATGTTGTTTTAATTGTTGTTATATGCTTATTGTTTTTGCATAATTATGTATCCATTCTTATCTTGTTCACATGCTCATGAATTAGATATTGTTAGAGAGAATTTATCTGTATACTGATATTGATTAACTCATTTGAATCTTGATGGCTTAAGTAGTTAGTAAAAGGGATAATCTTTGAGTCTTTATCTTGTCATATTTTAAGCATTATTGTGCTTAGTATACCTTGTTGTTTAACGTGTTTTTGTGTAGTCTAGATTTGTCTCTTGGTGTGAGATCACCACAGAGATTAAGGTTCTTCACCAAGGCTAGGAGGTCTTGATTTGAGGATAAGAATCTTGGCTGAGGCTAGTTCGCGAGAAAGGTTTTCTCAGAGGCGACAAACCAAGGATTTAGAGGTCCTAGATTTCAAGAAGGGAGCATCCTATGTGCTTGTAATTGAATTGGTATTTGTATCCATATTTCCATATTGTGAAGAAAGAAAATCTCTCTGTGCACTGTTCTTTCTCTCTTTATCTTCTTTATGTTTCTTGCCATTATAAATTGAATCTGTAATTGAAAAGTTGGATATTTGTTTACTGCTATATACTTAATAATTGTGCGTAAAAATATATGTATTATATTTGTTCAATTTTGTTTTAATTACTATGCAAATTGCCTGTCTGATCTTTCTGTTCTATGCAATAGTTAATCGATTAAACCTTGATGTTAATCGATTAACTAGGTTGTTTCCAGCAGTTGGGTTTTGGTTCAAGAAGCGGTGATTGGTAACCGCTACACCTATTCAACCCCCCCCCCCTTCTAGGTGTTCTTAGGCCACTAATACCTAACAATATCTAAGGGGGTGGTAACCCGTAGCTCTTTACGTAATTTCTGGAATATTGTTGCTTTTGTATCTCAAATAGAGCCTAAGACCATCGATGAAGCCATCGAGGATGTATACTGGGGTATAGCTATGCAAGAAGAGCTAAACTAGTTCGAGCGAAATAATGTGTGGGAGTTGGTCCCCAAACCAAAAGATCATCCCGTGATTGGCACCAGATGGGACTTTCGTAATAAGCTAGATGAATCTGGGTTAATAATCAGAAATAAGGCTCGCTTAGTGGCCAAAGGCTACATCCAAGAGGAGGGCATCCGTTATGATGAGACCTACGCTCCTGTAGCCAGACTTGAGGCCATTAGGATGCTCTTGTCTTTTGCATCAATCATGAATTTTAAACTTTTTCAAATGGATCTCAAAAGTGCATTTTTAAATGGATATATTCAAGAGGAGGTGTACATAGACCAACCAGCAGGGTTTGAAAACTTCAAATACCCGAACCATGTTCATAACCTTAAGAAGGCCCTCTACGGCCTAAAACAGGCTCTCAAAGCCTGGTACGATAGATTGAGTTCATTCCTACTTGAAAAAGGGTTTGAAAGAGGTTTGGTCGACACCACTCTCTTTATCCGTAGATTATATAATCATGTTTTACTTGTGCAAATATATGTTGATGATACTATCTTCGGATCTACTAACGACATCCTTTGTAAGGAATTTTATGAGTTGATGCAGGGGGAGTTTGAGATGTCGATGATGGGTGAGCTGACTTTCTTCCTTGGGCTTCAAATTAAACAAATGGAAAGTGGCATCTTCATCCATCAATCGAAGTATTGCAAGGAATTAATGAAGAAATTCGAAATGGAGCAGTGTAAAGACACATCTACACCTATAGCTTCTGCATGCTATCTGGACAAAGATGAAAAGGGAAAAGCGATTGAGGTAACCAAATATTATGGGATAATCAGCTCATTATTGTACTTAATTGCTAGCCGCCACGATATTATGTTTAGCGTTTGTATTTGTGCTAGATTTCAAGCTTTTCCAAAAGAATCGCATTATATTTCTGTAAAACGCATCATGAGATATCTAAAGGGAACTATAAATATGGTATCCTAGGGATGCCTCCCTTACTCCGATTCCGACTTCGCTGGGTGTAAGTTGGATCGTAAAAGCACTAGTTGGACTTGTCACCTAGTAGGCAGCTCCCTAGTTGCATGGCATAGTAAAAAGCAAGCGTGCGTTGCTTTGTCCACCGCTGAAGCGGAATATATTGCCGCTGGCATGTGTTGCGCTCAAATCCTTTGGATTAAGCAGCAACTTAAGGACTTTAGGCTCATATTAGAAAATATCCATATTAAGTGTGATAACACAAGTGTCATTAACCTTTCCAAGAATCCCATCTTGCATTCTAGAACTAAGCATATTAAAATAAGGCATCATTTCTTGCGCGATCATGATCAAAAAGGTGATTGTATATTAGAATTTGTTGAAACATCTAAACAATTAGCAGATATTTTCACCAAGCCCCTCTCACGAGATACTTTCTATGTTCTTCGAAGAGAACTAGGAATCCTTGATGAAAAATATCTTGATTGATGATTTGTGATTGCCTTGCATGACCCCTAATGAATGCTTTATAAATAATTTTGACTGCTTATGATTCCTTTTATAATACATGATTTTGTGCTTAAATGCTTTAAATATATGTGATTGCTTAAAATTAATTTGCCAATAAGTTTGAAATCCATGCATTCTTTTAAAAACATCCAAAACGCTGTATCTGATGCATTTAATCAATTATGTAAATCTGTTAATCGATTACCTGAGCCAACAATTTTAAACCTGGCAATTTTAACTCAGGTTAATCGATTAAGGGATGCTGCTAATCGATTAACGGCATCAGCATATCAGAAACATAAGCGTTTCTTGGCATTTTTTAAAACCCCATTCATCCCCTTTTCTCTCAAATCTCAGAGGAACAAGTCCATCCTCATCCTTAAGCTTCAACCTAGCGCCAAACATAATCACCCCACTACATTTCCACTCCATAAACCAGCTTCCTCATCTCCCATTTTCAAGAAATTCGTTTTCCCCAAATTGAAAACCCTACCCTAGGTTTCCCTCAACCTTCCTCTAAACCTTCATCACGGTTCAGTTTTTGATTGCTATGGATAGAGGACGTGCTAAGAGAATCAAAACAACCACGCAACGTCCACCGTGTGCTCCAAAAACCATGCCACCTCAACAACCAAGGCAGGACCGCGGGGACCCATACTATTCATTGATTCTACAAGAAACCCGGTTTCGGAAATTTCAGGGAAGAAAACGTACATATATTCGGTTTGTGAATTTGACTTGGCTTGCGAAACAGAACTTCGATTTTCCGCATGGTTTGCAAGATCAAGGGGTTGTCCCCTTCTTGGAATTGTAGTTAGGGAATACTATGCTAACTTCAGATACAAAGATGGGAAATATTGGTCGATGATTGCTGGAAAACTGTTTGAAAATAATGAAGATGTTTTTATGAACGTGGGTGGTTTAGCTTGTCCGGGTGCTAGTTTAAGTGATTGTGGTTGGGCATACAACAACTCGTTTGATGTTGTTGAAATATATAAGTCGTGTTTGCGTAGACCTCAATTATATGTTCAAGGCGAATTGACCAAAGCTAGGTCACTGTCCGTGGAAAATAGACTCCTACACTACTTGATTGCCTACATATTGATTTAGAGAAACACAAATCGTGCACAACCTACTCTGAATGATTTGAGGTTCATGTTTTCGGTGAAGGAGAACATCATGATAAATTGGCCTGACGAGATTCTGAAGGTCATGTATTGCGTCTCTACCTCTCAATCAAGGCTGCTTCCTTATAGTATCTTCATATCCCGAGTTATTGACTATCTACGTATTGATGTTTCGGATACTATAGTGTTGGACTACTCATACAAGGATCACTTCTTTATAAAAAGGGTATTTACATGTATTGTAACACATGGTAATATCAAGAGGACTTCAACAATGTGAACCTTGATCCTTCTGGGGAAGATGATCAAGATAATAACCAAGAGCAACTCAGGGGGAGAATTCAGGACATGCATTACAGGAACCTACTTTTGGACAAGCTTACATGGATGCTATGGAACAACGTCTCAACAATAGGATGGACCTTCACTTTTAGTCTCTCAAGGACTCGTATCATACGGATTTGGAGCATTTTGAGGAGCATCAGAATGCATACATTGACAACCATTACCAATCCTTGCGGAACCATATTCAGATCACTACTGACTCTCAGACTAGAAGACTATGTGCTGAGTTCAACAAGCTAAGTGCCTTCATCAAGGATGGTAGTAGCTCGTCGATTCCTGACAACCAGAATCCTCCATCTCATCCTTAGATAGGAACCCTTAGAATCTTAGTTTAGCCTTCCTAGCTAATGGACCTTGTTGACCCTTGTTTCCTCTTGAGAACTTATTTTTTTTATTGCATTGCTTCTCTTGTTTGGATTGTAATAACTCTATCACTTATGTTGAAGTACTGCTTTACAACTTAAATTGAATCTGCAATTAATATTCTCGATATTTGTTTACTACCATATGTTTAATATTTGTGCGTAAAAATATCTGTATTATATTTGTTTAATTGTGTTTAAATAACTGTGCAATTTGCTTGTCTGATCATTTTGTTCTGTGCAAAAGTTAATCGATTAAAGCGTGTTGTTAATCGATTAACTAAGCTATTTCCAGCAGTTGGGTTATTGTTTCAAGAAGTGGTGATCGATAACCGCTACACCTATTCAACCCCGCCTTCTACGTGTTCCTAGGCCACTGATACCTAACAAGTGGTATCAGAGCTAGTACGATGTGCTAGCTCAAATAATAATACTTACCGTCCTTATTGTACTTCCCTCCATTACAAGGGTTCCATGGTAGCAATATGCAACAACTCATGATTTTCCAGAATTACCTCTAAAACTACCTCGTATTGTCTTTGGGTTGAAGTCCATATTCCTGACACCAATAAATTAGGCATTTGTTGGACTTGTTCATTCTAGTTATGGAGTGGTTTGCTTTCCTACTATTTTGTTCAGTTCATTGCCAGATGATAACTTCATATAACTTCTTTTCTTTCTTAAACTGTCACCTAGATAATCTTGGTCCTCTTCCATTGCTAACTGATTATCACATGCATTGCCACTCAGTGGCTACAGTAGGGTCAATAACAATTGAGCCCAACATCTCACTATAGTATGACATACTGAGACCATTGTGGATTTTCTCTGCATTTCAATTTTAAGAACATTGGTGCTAAATAATAAAAGAAAAGAAAATAAACTATAGAGATAAAAGAAGTTTTGACTCTAGATGTGACTTGAAGAAGAATAAAAAACTAATATCCATCAATTACAATTAATATTAATGAATAGTTTTACTAGTGAGAAAAACTAGGTTGGAGACAACTTCAACACATCATATTTACCAATGATGTAAAAACCATATCATACCGGCCGATTTGACTAGAAAACTGGTGAACTGGACCTCTAACCAGTTTGGTATGGTTGTTGTACCGGTCAAGTATCTTAACCAGTGGAAACCAGCCGAATTTTGTGAAAATCGGTGAACTGGTCGAAATTTGACTAAAGTGACCGGTTTAAACAAATAATTTTAAAAAACAAATCGGCCCCCTAAACAACGTTGTTTCAGGCATGGGGTTTAAGTTTTTTCTTTTCTCTTTCTCCTGCACAGTTCACATGCTCCTACACCCTTCTTCAATCGTTCTCAACCCTTATTCAACCCTCCTTCATTCCTTTTTTGTTCATTCATTTTCATTCCCTTCCACTTGGTTTTGTGATTCTCTTCTTCCAGACCAGAAGATTATGAGGCAACACTGCAGTCTTACTCATTTAGGTAGAAAACCCTTATTTACTAATTTAGGATGGAAAAATTGTGCAATCATTCCTTTTGATTATTGGAAGAGGAGAATTTGTACCAAAGAAATTCAATAATGTTGCCTGCATAATCTTTTGTCTTCCCTGCATAGTCCTTAGTCTTTTGTGCATCATCACTAGCATAATCCTTGGTTTTTCACTTTTTGTACAATTTCATTGGCATAATCAGAGGCTTTAGCCTCCTCATAGTCACAACCTTCCTCTTTTGTTGAGGACACAAACACCAACATCACAACATAAACATAACCAAAACAACCCTTGAAGCCATGACTGTATACTTTCCCATTGATTCAATGTTTTCTCACTTTTATGTAGCTATAGAACATGATATTGACTCTGTCAAATTTTTTATTTTCTTGTTTCATCTAGTTGAGAGTTGTTGTAGCATACATCATGTCATAATTAAATTCTACTTGTGTTATCTTGTGTTTATTCTCAAAATTGGTACTCCTTCATCTTGTTTGCTTATGTAATTTGTTCATCTTGTGTATATAAGCCATATTCCAATACAATATATCCTGCAACCTTAGAAACCATTTCTAATGTTGGGAAAGTGGTGGCATGAGGTCTGCAAAGATAATGGCATACCTATTTGTTTATATGTCATATATTTTAGCAATGAAACCTCACAAGTTATTGAAAGTTATATGTTGGGAAAGTGGTGGCATGACGTCTGCAAAGATAATGGCATACCTATTTCGGAAATAAACACTTCTATAATCATTGTCATCTGTTGTATCTAATGAGGCAGTTCACTCATGGGAAAGAAATACTTCGTCCAGCTCCAACTCGCTTTGCTGCTAACTTCATTGCATTGCAAAGTATCTTAGCCTAAAAGGATGCACTTAGAGCTCTTGTAACATTAAGAGAATGGACAAGCTCAGCTTATTCCAAAGATGCTAAGGCAAAAAAATGTGAGGAACAAGTGTTGGATTCAAAATTTTGGAAACAATATGCTGACATTGTTAAAATTACCGAGCCACTTGTTTGCGTGTTACGTGTTATTGATAGTGAGGATAAGCCTACAATGGGTTTTCTTTTTCAAGCATTCTTTAAAGCTAGACATTAGATGGATAGGAGATTTCATACACTTTTATGGCACTTATCTGAAGCATAATTGAGAAACATACCTAAATTTCATACACTCTTATGGCACTTATCTTAAGCATAATTGAGAAAAACCAACTTAAAAACAATACTTTTTGGATAAAATATCACAATCTTGTATATTTGTGTTTGTATTTCTCTTTAATGTGTTTTGTAGGATTTAGAAAGAAAAATAAAAGAGAATAAAGACTCATGGTCCAAGAAGAAAGAGAAGTCAAACTCAAGGTGCTCAAGCGGACAGCTCAGCGTGGACCAAGCTACGCTGAGCTGACCTGGACACCAGCCTAGCACGGTCAGACCCAACCTGGCTCAGTCAAACCAACCTGGCACAAACCAAGTTTCTCAAGCATGCAGCTTAGTGGACCTGCTTAACCTCTCAGCCTAGCACCAAACAGAGCCTGACACGGTCAGAACACAAGCTTGACACGGTTAGATTCAAGCCTGGCACACGCCCAAGCTGCTCAAGCAGGAAGCTCGGCGGTGCGACTTGTGTGCTCAGCGGTGACGCAGACACCTGACTAGGTCAGCAAGCACCAAGCCACGTCTCAGTCAGCACGGTCACAGTTGCTCAAGCAGGCAGCTTAGCGGTGCCACATGTGTGCTCAGCGGTGTACACCTAGAATTAACTTAGCCATCAAGAAACCATGAAGTCATGCATGACCTCACTTCAAGTAGCCCACCATAGACTTTTCAGGAGTAGCTCACCATAGTTGGTCCCATAGCTCACAACTAGCTTTGGTGAGTCAAGCTTAAGGAGGTGACAAAGCTACTTGAAAGTGACCAAACCCATGCTAAAGGGTTTGGTCAGCTGTTGAGTGGTGCAAACAAGCAGCTCAGCAGTGGTAGGAAACTCTATAAATAGGAAGGCATTTCCTTCATTCAAGGATGTCTTAATCTTCCCAAGACTTCTTCCCTAAAAAACACAATTCTCTTCTTCTTTTTTTCTTTCTTTTAAGACTCGGTTCATAAGAGCTTTTTGTAAGTAAGTGTTATAGTTTTTAGTTTATAATTCAAGAGGAGAAAGGAGAAGGTAAATGAGATAAAAAAATCCATTTTGTAATATCATTTGGAAGGATGGCTCATGCTCCTAATAATTTATTTGAAAGTTGATTATGTATTTCTACTTCTTCTTTTATTCTATGTTTGAATTTTAATCATTCAAGTTGGTGCTTGGGTTAATTTTATTGTGGTTAATTTTATTTGTTTGAGAAGTACTTAATGCTCTTTTTAGATTGATCACCTAAAAACCGATTTCAAGTCATGAAAAATTACTTGTCTTAAACACTTAACAAATAAACTAAGAAGTAGTTGTACTACTTAGTTTATTTGCCAAGTTAAGCATGCTTTTCTTAAGATCTTATATTCATTACTACTTCAATATTAGAGTAGCCAAGATTAGGGTGTGACAACCTAGTCTCTTGTGGACGTTTTGTGTAGTAATAAATATAAGTGATTATCCTTCTACCATTTTAGGACATACACTAAAAGGAGGATTTCTGACCTTGGTGTTTGGAGTTAATCAAAGTAAAACATAAGAACTTGTCTAAGTAGTTCAAATACATAAGAAGTTGACAAATACTTTCATCATTCAAAATGATCTTGTCTCCTCGAGAATTTGTTAATACTTAGTTTTTATTTCTTGTTAAATGTGTGAAGAAAAACAAATCAAAAACAACCAAAATATGTTCCCTCATTTTTTGTGGATTGACATATTCATATGATTCATTCTGTTAGGCAATTCCTTGTGGTTCGACATAACCATGTACTATACTACAATTGAATCTTGAAAGAGGTGTAAATTGTAAAATAGTAAAGTGTTATCAATAAATTTATTTGTTGAAACACCTTTTAATATACAAAAGTGATGAAGCTAACTAACTAACTAACTTTTATTTATTCTTATTTACATTCCGCGATTCATTCTTTAATACCAACCTTCATTAAGGAAGAAGTTTGGTTTGTTAATAAAAGGAACCCGAAAGGGAGTAAAGGTACTTAATAATTAAGTAATAGGGGATTGCTTCGATACTATTGTATCGACGTTAGAATTTATTCTAACAAAGCCTGGAATTTATTCCACAAAACCGAGATGGTATTCAAAGGTACTTAATAATTATGTAATAGGGGATTGCTTCGATACCATTGTACCAGCACTAGAATTTATTCTATTAAAGCCGAGGTGGGGCAAAGAAGGTATAACTTATTCACATGATTATTAGAAGTAAGTTGTAACTGGAATATTCTTGAAACCATTATACCAGCGTTAGAATTTATTTCAACAAAGCCAAGATGGCGAACAAAGAATGAAACCGAGTTCACTTACTTAACCAAATAAAGAAAACACACACAAAAGAAGAGAAACTTTGCATTTCAACAAATTGGCACCGCTGCTGGGGACAATTTGTTGAGGGTGGCAATCTATAAAATACTTCTTTCAACAAGTTGGCGCTGTTGTCGGGGAATTGCTTTAATAATAGAACATTTCATATTTATATATTATTTATCAAATAATTGTGCATAACATTTTCTTTCTCTTTTGTATAAATTTATTTTTCCTTTTGTACATCTTTATTTTATGTTTTGTACATTTGAAAAAATTAAAAACTCAAAAAGAAAAAAGTGAATTAGTGGGGTGAAAAACCACTAATTAAGAAACCTTTTATTGTTGTTATAAATTTTTTAGGAGATGTGGAGGTACCCCTCATCAATGTTTTCAAAAGAACAACATAAAAAAGATTGAAATAAACAAGGATTAGTGGCTGGACTTTTTCTTCTAGAAGGGAAGCCACTTGAATCCTTAAAGGTTAAGTATTCACCATGTACTTTTTGATGATGATACTTTATCTTGTGATACTTTAACCAAACATCTCCATCAACATGCCT
>NW_017727839.1:68105-69257 GCF_001865875.1 Lupinus angustifolius | reverse complement strand
CTTGTTACATTTGTGCCAAAAATGATTTTTTCCAAACTTGAGAACTCCTAAAAAGTGTGTTATTGGTTCACCATTTAACAAAATAAGTTCATGAAATTTTGAATGGATTTATTTATGGATGTTTGGTGCGATAAAATGTGTTTTGAAGTTCCATAAATTCTGTTTAGACTTCCATTTTATCACTTGGATTTGAAATATGATTGAATTTTTTTTTCTAAACATCAAATTTCATGAAAAAACATGTTGTTTGGTTGGAATTCTCTCAATCAAATTTAATTCATGAACTTAGTGTCTTAGGAAATTATAAATTCATGTGAATTGTTAGACTAACCTCAAAGCAAAATAAAATTGCAAGTTGCAAGTTCGAAATGATTTACAGGAAAACAAGTCCAAACAAACAGATAAAAATGAGGAGTTGATGGCACCACTATCTAGGAGAGGATAGTGAAAACAAGGAGAATGAAATTCTGTGTTCTCCTAAAAATAGTGAGATTAAAACCTTATTTGGGTGATGAGTTAGACTCCATCATCAATGAGCAATCAGAATAATCTCGTTCAAAGTCAGACATCAAGCTAATGACATTAAAAGAGCGCTGATTAGGAGGCAACACAGTATTTGGTAAATATTTACTTCCTTTATCATTGTCTTTTGTTAGGATTTTTATTTTGAAAACAAAGCAATTTTTAAATCAAAATGCTAAGCATACTTTGAATTAAGCTTTGAGTGAGCAAAATGAGATATATGCTAAACTTTTGTGAAAACATCATATAATGTCATAACTTGAAATTTTTGCAAATTGAAAATTCAATTTTGTGTAACAAGATCTTTACAAACACATTTTAAATCAAAAAAGTGTAAAACCAAACCAAGTGAGGGAGTGAGCCAAACACACGTGACAATAAAGTAAGAATCAACATTTGATTTGTCTAACTAAACTTCTTTGAGTCTTTAAATTTCTTAATTGCATAAAAATGATAAGAAATGATCAAGGCATGCTCCTTCATTAGTTGAACCAAAGGCCAAAAAGTCCAAACCCAATTAGGATCATCCTTTGATAAGCCCCTTTGAGCTAAAGAAGTGAAATAATTTTTCAAACTATCCCATGAAACTGAATTTGAAAAAAACAATGTTCTAAAGAGAGCATTAAATTT
>NW_017727839.1:60412-68005 GCF_001865875.1 Lupinus angustifolius | reverse complement strand
GACTTTGCTTCTTAAAAAGAAAGAAATAAAAACTCAATCTCTTTACAAATGAAAAAGAAAACAAAAGGAGATTGATAAAAATAGAAACCAAGGTTCAAAAGTTAAAGAGGTTGGGAAAAATAAAGGAGAATAGAAGAGTGAAGTGCTTCATTGAGAAAATTTTCAAAAATAATATTAAAAATTATCAATAAAATAATATTAAAAATTATCAATTATTTTCTTTATTTCACATTCTAGATGAGGATCTCTACTCTGCCAAAAGTCGCTTACAAAACATTTGGGTAAGTAATGTAATGTGCAATATAGGTTTAAGAGAAAAAAATGTATATAGTGATAGTGTTTGAGTTTGATATATTGTCACTGCAGCATCCACCATTCATGTTTTATTATCATTGATTGTGCAAAAAAAGTTAATACAAATGAATAGTAAATCATGTAATAACTATGTATCAATTTGTATACTTAAAATGCATAGATAATATAGTCTAAATTTTATTGTTATATTCTATTAACATTTATAACACCTATATTTTTATTGTATAGACCCGTATATGCATTAGTAATAAGGCTAGTAAAACAAAATATTCAGGTTTGTACAAAATAAATTAAGAATAGTAATTTAAGGAAAATGTTCATCGATGTCAAATGAGTTTTCCTACTATAGCATGAGAGATTGCCCCTCCCGAATGGCAGAGTTTGAAACATGTTTAAACCGTTGCACTCTTTCACTTTAGTTTCTTTTATTTCCTTCAGTAATAAAACATAATATTGTAAAAGTAAATCCATCAGAAGAAGTTATTGTTTGAAATAATAATATTAAAATAATAAAAGCCTATACCATGAATCAAAATTTAATTTGATTTTTAAAATAATAATAAAATACAAAAATATCATTATTTGAATAGTATTAAAATAAGATGAAATAAAATTAAATAAACATGAATGATGCACCATTGGAAATAATAAATACTATAAAAATCACAATAATATTATAACATGTAACTTTTAAATTGAGCGCAAAATAGTAATGACTTAGAAGAGAAAGATATTGTATAACAATAATAAAATAAAATATAGAGATAAAAGAAGCTTTAACTCTGTATGTGACTTGGAGGAGTATAAAAATTAATGTGCATCAATTACAATAAATATTTAAAAAATGAATATTTTTATTATTAATGATGTAACAAATTAATAGTTAAATACTTGCGATGGTGGAAAAAAATATAAAAGAAAAAACCTTAAAGTATTAAAAGTAGAATAAAGAAAATTAATTGTGAGTCCTTTTACATATATAAAATTTTAAAGAAATTGTTTTTTTAGTTCAATGAATCACGTACTATAAAAAATTTAGATAGTCAACACATAATTCATCATTAATATTTATTTTAAGAGACAATGATAATTAACATCTCAATAATAAATAATTTATTAATAATATACAAATTATGATTGTATTGTCTATGCATTGTAATTTTTTTAATAATGTATTAATAATATATAATTTTTTAAAGAAATAAATTAATTATCTAGTTCAATGAATCATGTACTATTAAAAAAGTTTAGATGGTCAATACACCATTTATCATTAATATATATTTTAAGAGACAGTGATAATTAACATGTGAATAATAAATAATGTATTAAAGATATATAAATTATGAGTGTAATATATGTGCATTGTCAGATAAAGGTTTTTACACAACAATTATATCGTTCACTATTCATTTCAATTACTTTCTTTAAATAATCAATAATAATTAAATATGAATGATTGATAGTACAGTAACAATGTATAAAACTAAAACACAGTTAATACATATATTTTTTCTCATAAATTATGCTATTGATATATATTAAACTATTTGTCATATATCTATTATATTATCCATACACATGATATATGGTATGATAGAAATGATATATGGAAATTGGTTTAACATAACATATTTACTCTTGATAATAAAACTGTGATGTAATGAATCATGGTATATAAGACAGTGTAATTTTTTGGTACAATGAATCTTGATTTTTCAGATGTATGACCAATGTGTATTTTGAGAAAAAGATTATGTACCTAAGGTGTATGAGTTTGATATGTATTTTGAGAAGAAGGATGGTAGCATGAGGTTGTGCACTAACTATAGATAGTTGAACAAAGTGATAGTGAAGAACAAGTATCCCTTGCCTAGGATTGATTATTTGATGGATTAGCTAAGATGAGCAGCAATTTTCTTAAAGATTGATCTTATATCGGGATACCAGCTGATTCGGGTCAAAGAAGGAGTTATTCCAAAGACTACTTTCCGAACCCGGTATGGACACATTGAGTACCCGGTGCTGCCTTTTGGTGTTACCAACACACCTATTGTATTCAAGGATTACATGAATAGGGTTTTCCACCCTAATCTGGATTCATTTGTGGTTGTTTTCATTGACGATATTTTGATATA
Organism: Lupinus angustifolius; assembly: GCF_001865875.1. Taxonomy (NCBI): domain Eukaryota; kingdom Viridiplantae; phylum Streptophyta; class Magnoliopsida; order Fabales; family Fabaceae; genus Lupinus; species Lupinus angustifolius. Next base: position 65,552 of record NW_017727839.1, on the reverse strand, counting down.
CTCCAAGAACATGGATGACCATGCAAAACATCTGAAGATTGTGTTGTCAGAGTGCAAGTTTTGGTTGGAATCTGTGTTCCTTGGACATGTGATTTCCAAAGATGGGATCACAGTGGACCAACTAAGGTAGAAGTAGTGATGGATTGGAAAACAATCGAGACAGTTGCAGAAATACAAAGCTTCCTTGGGTTGGCTGGTTACTACCGTAAATTCATTGAAGGTTTCTCAAAGTTGGCTTTACCGTTGACAATGTTGACAAGAAAGGGACAACCTTTCTCATGGACAGAGAAGTGCGAAGCAAACTTCTAAGACCTAAAGAAGAGGCTAACAACCTCACTAGTGTTAGTCTTACCAGACCCAAGTCAAACTTTCAATGTGTACTCTGATGTGTCAAAGTAAGGTATAGGATATGTTCTGATGCTAGAAGGAAAATTAGTTTCGTATGCATCTAGACAACTAAAACCACATGAACAGAATTACCCTACTCATGATTTGGAGCTAGCGACAGTGATATTTGCTTTGAAGATATGGAAGCACCATCTCTATGAGGCAAGATTTGAGGTCTTTAGCAATCATAACAGCTTGAAGTACTTGATGATCAAAAGGAGCTAAATATGAGATAGAGAAGATGGATGGAACTACTTAAGGACTACGAATTTGATCTATAGTATCACCCTGGAAATGCTAATGTAGTAGCAGATGCATTAAGTAGGAAGTCTCTGCATATATCAGCCATGATGGTAAGGGAGATGAGGTTAATAGAAGAATTTTGAGATATCAATTTGGATGTACTAGTGAAACATAAGAGACTGATCTTGAGAATGTTGGCCATCACAAAGGACTTCTTAGTTCAGGTGAAAGAGCTATAAAAGGTAGATGGAGAACTGCAAGCCAAAAAGAATCTGTCTGGTACAGACAAGGAAACAAAATTTCAGGAAGCAATCGATGGAATCCTAAGGTATAAGGATAGGATTTGTATACCTTCGGAACAGAAAGTAAGGGATATGATTCTAGAAGAGGCTCACAAGAGTAAGCTGAGTATTCATCCTAGAACCACTAAAATTTACCAAGACCTTAAGAAGATGTTCTGGTGGTCAGGAATAAAATGGGAAGTAGCAGAATATGTGTCTCGCTGTTCGGTGTTCTAAAAAGTGAAGATACTCCTAATATTTAGATAATCCTATAGTAAGTAAGATACTCACAGATACGATAATCATATATATTATCCAATGATAATATATCGAATGAGAAACCCTTAAAATGGAATTTGACTATGTTCTTCATTTGACACTTAGTATAGAGTGGGCTTTTATTATGAGAGTGACAAACCGAATTTTTAAGTACAAAAATTAGTTTTAATTCATGTTTTACAGTCAAATCGAGTGTAAACTCAAATAGTTTTTTTTTCGAACTTTTACGCCTCGTACAACATGCGGCATTGCATAGTATAGATCAATATAATGTTTCTATCTACACAATGTTTATCGATCGAGTGTGCAAATTCTCGGTATAGGTTTCTTTCCCACATGAAAATTTTGAAATTTGAAGAGTATTGGAATAATACAAAGGAGTATCCTTTTTGCATTACGTAATCATGTCTTTTGCTTGTAAGACAAGCCAATAGGAAGGCATCGGGAGTTGCCATGCATTTAATAAAGTAAGAATAAGCCACCCTTTTGTGTCATCTTTATGATAAGGGCATATTACATAAAACACAACTACTCTCATTTTTCCACATACGCACACACTAAACTAAAGAGGTGAGAGAAGCTCTCATCCCTCTCTTCTTCTTCCCAAAATCGTGTGGCCCTTGGAGTAGCGAGAGAAGGAGTTTTGCAACTCCAACCTACACAAAAACGCTTCAATGTCTTGGTTCTTGCACTAGGTAACTACTTATTTTGGAATTTTAACTCATTTGCTTTCTTATTCATCCCTTTTAATATTTGTTTTATGTATATTTATCAAAATTTATGATTTAAGAATGAGATTAGAGTAGTTAATGAAGAGGTTGAGGTAGATTGTGGAACCTATGAACTTGGTGAGCTTTTAAGCTAGGATAAGCCAAGAGTTGCATGAAAAACTCTTCCTCTTCTTGTACTTTGTCAAAACCGGACCCTACCACTAATTTGAAGGCGTTCATCCTTTTCTTTCTTTCTAAGAATGTTGAGTATGGTTGTTGTATAGTGTTATATGCAAAAACCAAGCTTAAAGTACTCTTACATTTAAGAACACACCATTTGTTTTAAAATGTGAAATACTTATGAAAACCCCATGATTGTAATCCTTTAATAAGTCACCTTTTGAGGTTGACAAAGAGAGTGGAACACAAGAACAAGCTTAAGTGGCTTTTGGAAGCTTAAAAACTTGTATTTAGTACTGAAACGTTTCAAAAATCACCTTAAAATGATTTAGTAGTTAAGATAAATTTTAAATATTCCTCATGACCTTTAGTTCTGGAAAAATAACTCACCTTTGGTGGTGACAAAGTTGGATCTAAAGAGGGAAGCAAGTAGAAGTGATTTTGAGTATTTAAATGTGTTTTTTATGTTTTTATTGGGCAATAGATTTTTAGAAAAATGAAGGAAGCTATTTAGGCTCTGGAACTTTAGACTTAAGAGTTTCAGTAACCTAAAAAAATGATAGTAGGTTGATAAAAAAAACGTTTATTTTTAGTACTTCCTTTTTTATTCTTTCGTTTTCGTGGAAAATCACCACAAAATCATATTAAATCGAAATCAGAATATCTTTGTATGATGTTCTGGATATGAACGTTTTGTGAAAAATAAACATGAGTTTCGCTTCTGGACTTTTCATTTTGAAGAATGTTTTAGATAAATATAGTGTATTTTGGTCTCTTTAAAGTATGGTACTGCTACTTTGATAATGACCTTAAAATTAGTAAAACGCGATGGACAAATCTTAAAAAATTATATGTAAACCACTGAGACTATTTCAAGGGTAGTCTCTGTTGGGAACTATTCAATTTGATGAACCGAAACAATAGTTGTAGTGTATTTTGGACAGTTTAGACTAATCTTATGAAAATAGTCTCTATAAAGGGTATTTTCATAATTTTCATAATAAGAACCTAATTTTTGGTAGACCGACTTTTTATGACATTCTGAACATTTTATTAGTTGGGACAAAACCATAAATCATTTCTAAAACAAAGTGGTTTTGTAAATTAAGTAACTTTTCATGAGAACCAACGACTAGAAAATATCGCCTGAGTCCATAAAATATGATTAATGACGTTTTAGTATAATGGCATTTTTTTAACAAAAAAATGGTTTGTCATGTGAGGATATAAATACCGAGTGGAACGTTGTGCAAACGGACGAGAACAATTAGATCGTGAATAATTTGTGTTTCATAAGAGCTTGAATATCATCAACAAATTAACGTGCTTGAGCCTCAAGATTGGTATTAGACTTAGACTAGTAATTAGTTTAGGTTGAGTCTAAGGCTTAGGTAAACTCAATACATGTCTCATATACATAATACATTAGATTTTAAGAAAGTTAGATTTTCAGGACTCAGAACTCAAGCCAATTCTTGCATGTTAGGTTTTAAGAGAGTTAGAGCATATTTTCGTGTTAATTGCTGCATCTTCATGAAATTGCATGTGTGAGATTAGAGAAGAGAGAATTTTGTGCTTTAGGATTGAGAGGCATTACATGTTTAATTTCTCATCTTTTCATCTCATATGTTCATGCATTTCTTGATGTTTTTGGAAAGAATTCATATTCTGTAAAATCTGTTTTGAACACATGCATTATCATTTTATATGAGACATGTGTTAGAGTTTTAGAGTTATGTGTTAATTGCTTTAATTTGAGCATTGTAAATGCTTTAGCTTACTCTATATTCTTGTTGTAAAAGTGTTGTAATATTGGGAATCTCTAGTTGTCGTACCACCAACGAGATTGAATTGCGTCTTCATTAGCTTAGAAATCTTGATAGAAAGAATAGGTTCTTGGCTGGGGCTACACCTCAAGAAAGGTTATCTTGGGCGGTAGGAAGTGAGTGAAACCAAGGGATAAGGTTCTTTAGTTTTCAAGATAGTGTCTAAGTGTTGTAATTGAAAGAATTGTTTGTAAAACGTTATTTCGATTCTAGTGAAGAAAAATCTCCCAAATCAGACGGGGCGCCTGGATGTAGTTTGCAAGTGGACCCGCAAACAATCCAGGATAAAAACCTGGTTGCACACTTTTCTTTCCCTACTCTCTTTATTGCTTTAATCGATTACTTTGTATTGTTGTATTAGTTGTAATAATCTGTTTTTATACTGTACTGTTGTAACTCTGATATATCTGTTAGTTCTGTATATTTGCTTCGATCTGAGATGTTTTAATCGATTAAAAAGCTGTAGTTAATCGATTATTCTTTTTGTGTTAATCGATTACACTAGGGGTTTTCAGCATTATATGTTGTTTGCGAAAAGCGGATACTTTGACCGCTACATCTACTCAACCCTCCTTCTAGGTCTATTTTAGCCACTGATACCTAACAAGTGGTATTAGAGCTAGTACGAAGTGCTAGCTCAACCGCGTATTTGTGATCCTAAGGGAAATACAATGGGTTATACAAACCCGTTTGGTGGTGATGGTGCATCCATTAACCGACCACGCATATTCAGTGGTGAAGGGTATGCCTACTGGAAAGTCCGCATGCAAATCTTTATAGAAGCCATTGACTCGGATATTTGGGAATCTGTAGTCAACGACCCTTTCATTCCACATCACCTAGTGGACGATGAACCTAAAGACAAGCTTAAAAGCCTATGGACCGATGATGAGCGCAAGAGGGTCCAGCATAACCTATGCGCCAAAAATATCATCACATCAGCCCTATCCTACGATGAGTTCTTTATGGTCTCGTAGTGCCGAAATGCAAAAGAAATGTGGGACACTTTGCAAGTGACTCACGAAGGCACTAGCGAAGTCAAGCGCGCTAGATTAAATGCGCTGACCCACGAGTATGAGCTATTTCGCTTGTTACCTAGCGAATCAATCAATGAAATGCAAAAGGGATTTACTCATATCGTGAATTATTTAGTTGCTCTAGATAAATCTTTTGCCAGAGGAGAATTGAGTAATAAAGTTTTACGTTGCCTTGACAGGAAATGGCAGCCGAAAGT
>NW_017727839.1:59767-60312 GCF_001865875.1 Lupinus angustifolius | reverse complement strand
ATCATCACATCGGCCCTATCCTACGATGAGTTCTTTAGGGTCTCGCAGTGCCAAAATGCAAAAGAAATGTGGGACACTTTACAAGTGACTCACGAAGGCACTAGCGAAGTCAAGCGCGCTAGATTAAATGCGTTGACCCACGAGTATGAGCTATTTCGCATGTTACCTAGCGAATCAATCAGGGATATGCAAAAGAGATTTACTCATATCGTGAATCATTTAGTTTCTCTAGATAAATCTTTTGCCATAGGAGAATTAACTAATAAAGTTTTACGTTGTCTTGACAGGAAATGGTAGCCGAAAGTAACTACAATTATGGAATCCAAAGATTTGGACTCTATGCCTCTAGCCACATTGTTTGGAAAGCTTCAAGAGCACGAAATGGAATTGGGTCGCTTGACGATGCATGAGGATTCAGACCGGAAGAAGAAGAGCATGACATTGAAGGCTACGACCTCTAAAACAAAAGAAGATAAAGCTGATGATGAATATGACTACAATCTGGATGATGAAACAATGGGTCTCCTTGTTCGAAAATTCAGTAA
>NW_017727839.1:59278-59667 GCF_001865875.1 Lupinus angustifolius | reverse complement strand
CATCGTATGGGATGTACCTGAGGAGGAAACGACATCAAGCACCTCTAGTGAGGAGGAGTCAGCAATGCTATGTTTGATGGCTAGATCTGACAACGCTGACAATTCAAGCACACAGGAAGATAAACATGAGGTATATTCTGACACCTCATCCATTTCTGATGACTCACCTCTCTATGATGATTTATATGAGGCCTATGTCGAGTTACATGCTGAACTAAAAAAATTAGTTAGGATAAATATTGATAGAAAAAGATTAATCCTACAAAATGAAGAAAAAATAAGCAAACTACAAAAAGAATTAGATGAATTGAAATTAGAAAACGAAAAATTAGACATCATCTATTCTTGTAGCACATGTAACTGCTCTGAAAATAATTTATGTCAAAAAC
>NW_017727839.1:55098-59178 GCF_001865875.1 Lupinus angustifolius | reverse complement strand
TCACGTATGGAGACAACAACAAGGGAAAGATTCTTGGCACCGGAATAGTTGGAAATTCATCTCAGACTCTTATTGAAAATGTTCTCTATGTTGAACGATTAGAACATAATCTCTTGAGCATAAGCCAACTCAGACTCTTATTATTCGTGAAATTTTATCTAATAATGTTAATTTTTTTGGTCATCGTATAAATAATATTTACAATGGTTAATTTGGATGATGTCACTACTTTGTTTTCAAAATGTTTTATTTCAAAAGACGATGACATCTGGCTTTGGCAGTTGCACATATCCATGTAAAACATCTAGATAAATTATCATCAAACGAACTAGTTGAGGGGCTACCAAAACTAAATTTTAAAACCAAAGAGATTTGTGACACTTGTCAAAAGTGCAAACAAATCAAAAACTCTTTTAAAAAGAAAAATGTGATTTCCACTTCAAGGCCTTTGGAGTTACTCCATATGGACTTGTTTGGGCCATCACAAATCATGAGTTTTGGAGGTAGCTATTATGGCTTAGTTATTGTTGATGATTTCTCCCGATTTACATGGACATTATTTCTATCTGCAAAAAGCGATGCGTTCAAATCTTTTAAAAATCTCGCCAAGCAAATTCAAAACCAACTTAACCTGAAAATAGTATATATACATAGTGATCACGGGGGAGAATTTGAGAACTTTCAGTTTGATAAATTCTGTGATAAGCATGGTATTTTACATCAATTCACTGCTCCTCGCAGTCACAACAAAATGGAGTTGTTGAGAGGAAGAATCGTGTTCTAGAAGAATTGGCCAGAACCATGCTTAATGAAAGTAATATCCTTAAATATTTTTGGGCAGATGTAGTGCATACTACATGCTAGGTCATAAATCGAGTACTTCTAAGGCCTAAGATAAATAAAACTCGTTATGAACTTTTGAAAGGCCGTAAACCAAACATATCCCATCTTCACGCTTTCAGATGCAAATGTTTTATCTTAAATAATGGAAAGCGGGCTTTAGGAAAATTTGATTCAAAAGCCGGTGAAAGAATATTTTTGGGGTACTTGATGCATAGCAAAGCCTTTAGAGTGTTTAATAAATATTCAATGTCAGTAGAAGAGTCTATCCATGTTCAATTTGACGAATCTTCTTTGAAAGAGAAGAGAAAGGTCGTGTCTGATGATGTTGCAGGTGCTTTAGAGGAAGCATACTCAAAGGACATGGATAATGAGAAAGCAACTGATGAAGAAGGTCAGACCACATCTGAGGAGCATTCAGATATGCCAACTATCTGGAAAACCAAGAAAGCTCACCCAATCGATAAAGTAATAGGTGACATATCTACGGGAGTGGTAACCCGTAGTTCCTTACGAAACTTTTGTAACTTTGTAGCTTTTGTATCTCAGATTGAGTCAAAGACCAATGATGAGGCCATTGAGGATGTACACTGGGGTATAGCTATGCAAGAAGAGCTAAACCAGTTTGAACGTAACAATGTTTGGGACTTAGTCACTAAACCTAAAAATCATCATGTGATTGGTACCAGATGGGTCTTTAGAAACAAACTAGATGAATCAGGTTTAATCATTCGAAATAAGACACGCTTGGTGGCCAAAGGCTACACCAAGGAGGAAGGTATTGACTATGATGAGACCTATGCCCATGTAGCTAGATTAGAGGGCATCAGAATGCTTCTTTCCTTTGCATCTATTATGAATTTCAAACTATTNTCAAATTATTTCAAATGGACGTAAAAAACGCCTTCTTGAATGGCTACATTCAAGAAAAAGTCTATGTTGATCAACCGCCTGGTTTTGAAAATTTTAAATATCCGAACCATGTGTATAAACTCAAAAAGGTACTCTATGGTCTTAAGCAAGCTCCTAGAACTTGGTATGATAGACAAAGTACCTTTCTTTTGGAAAAAGGGTTCGAAAGAGGCTTAGTTGACACAACGCTTTTTATACGTAGATCAGAAAATCATGTATTACTTGTTCAAATATATGTTGATGATATAATCTTTGGATCTACTAATGATATTCTCTATAAAGAATTTTCTGAGATGATGCAGGGGGAGTTCGAAATGTCAATGATGGGAGAACTCACATTCTTTCCGGGGCTTCAAATAAAGCAGCTAGAAAGTGGGATCTTCATTCATCAGGCTAAATATTGCAAAGAGCTACTTAAGAAATTCGATATGGAAAAATGTAAGGAAGCCTCCACTCCTATGGCATCTGCATGCTATCTAGATAAGGACGAAAACGGAAAAGCGATAGAGGTAACAAAATATCGTGGTATGATTGGCTCATTACTTTATATAACTGCAAGCCAACCTGATATCATGTTTATTGTATGCATGTGTGCTAGATTTCAGTCTTTACCTAAGGAATCACATTATATAACTGTTAAAAGAATCATGAGATATTTAAAAGGAACAACTAATATGGGATTATGGTATCTCGGGATGCCTCACTATCTTTGGTGGGATATTCCGACTCCGATTTCGCCGGATGTAAATTGGATCGGAAAAACACTAGTGTTACTTGTCACTTGTTGGGTAGTTCACTAGTTGCATGGCACAGTAAAAAGCAAGCTTATGTTGCCTTGTCCACTGCCGAAATGGAATACATTGTCGCCGGTGTGTGTTGCGCTCAAATCCTTTGGATGAAGCAGCAACTTAAGGACTTTGGTCTTAAAATAGTAAAGATCCCCATTAAATGCGATAATACAAGTGCTATAAACCTATCCAAGAATCTCGTTTTGCATTCTAGAACCAAGCATATAGTAATTAGACATCATTTCTTACGTGATCATCTTCAAAAAGGTGACTGCGTGCTTGAATTTGTTGAAACCTCTAAACAGTTAGCAGATATTTTCACCAAGCCCCTTCCACGGGATACTTTCTATGTTCTAAGGAGAGAACTTGGAATTCTTGATGAACAATATCTTGATTAAAACTGTCTAGATGTTTAGTTTATGTCTTGCTTCTACATGCTTATTAGTCTCTTGATTTAATGAAATGTCTTAAAATGCAAAATGATATCTCATAATAATTCCTTTTTTTTTTGTGATTACATATGTTTAGATTAATCTTTTAGAATGCATGCATAAGTCCCAAAAAGTTGAAACCAATCTGCTTGATCTAAAAATTACCGTGTTTAATCGATTAAAACAACAACATTAATCGATTAATTTTTAATGTTAATCGATTACCTGGGCATCAGTTTTGAAAAATCATTTTTCATATGATTTTAATCGATTAACCAGGCTCGTTAGTCGATTAACACCAGCAGTATAAGTGCAGACAACACTTCGGTTTCACACTTTTTTCGGCATTTTCTCTATTTCCTCTTCCTCTTTATGGATTCAGTTGTTGTTATTGTTTCGAGACTTAATTGTGCTTTTTCTGACTTGGTTTGACATTTTCTGGTTTGTTTGGTTGCTGGATATTTTTACTCTCTATGTTATGTTTTTTTTTTAATTTTGCTTATTTTACTTTTAATTATGTCAAAATAGCTTATTTGGTTATTTGGATGGTTCTTGATCATATGAGATCATATGATATTTTCTGGTGCATAAATTAAGCTGGTTATTGCACTACATTGCTTATTCTGCTTATTGCTCTTTGATATGGTAAATCTTGTATGTCGTTCACGTTACCTACTAGTTATTTTATTGTATAAACAAGAGCATTTTGTTCAAGCCACCGATTATAAGACAGGTTAATAGTTAAATCCCAAATTAATTCATTAACTTCGTTTTATGTTTAACTACATATCTCTGTCTACTTTTGACCTGTGTTATCTTTTTGATAATGTCAAAAGGGGGAGAAAGGTTGTTTTGTTGTTGTTTGATTGTGCAGGTTGATCTTAATTCTGCTTCCGAAATATTCGCGCTTCATACTATCAATCAGTGCCAATACATTCTTCAAGCTAATTCATCAAACAAATGGTGTAGTGTTTGTCATCATCAAAAAGGGGGAGATTGAAAGTGCGCATGTCAAGAGGAGCACTTTGGAAAGCTTGCCCACTATGTGTTTTGATGAGGACAATTTGTGTTTCATAAGAGCTTGAAGATCATCAACAAATCAACGTGCT
>NW_017727839.1:54678-54998 GCF_001865875.1 Lupinus angustifolius | reverse complement strand
TTTAGTTTTCAAGAAAGTGTCTAAGTGTTGTAATTGAAAGAATTGTTTGTAAAACGTTAATTCGATTATAGTGAAGAAAAATCTCCCGGATCAGACGGGGGGCCTGGATGTAGTTTGCAAGTGGACCCGCAAACGAACCAGGATAAAAACCTTGTTGCACGCTTTTCTTTCCCTACTCTCTTTATTGCTTTAATCGATTACTTTGTATAGTTTTATGAGGCATAATAATCTGTTTCTATACTGTACTGTTGTAACTCTGATATATATGTTAGCTCTGTATATTTGCTTTAATCTCAGTTGCTTGTCGTACAAGAAACTGA
>NW_017727839.1:53320-54578 GCF_001865875.1 Lupinus angustifolius | reverse complement strand
TAGGTGTATTTTAGCCACTGATACCTAACACACCTAGAATTAACTTAGTCATCAAGAAACCATGAAGTCATGCATGACCTCACTTCAAGTAGCCCACCATAGGCTTTTCAGGAGTAGCTCACCAAAGGTGGTCCCATAGCTCACAACTAGCCTTGGTGAGTCAACTTTAAGGAGGTGACTGAGCTACTTGACCAAGTGACCAAAACCATGTTGAAGGGTTTGGTCAGTTGCTGAGCGGTGCAAAGAAGCAACTCAGCGGTGGTAGGAAAAACTCTATAAATAGGAAGGCATTTCCTTCATTTAAGAGGACCTCCCATATCCTGATGGTTGGAAGCTCTATATCCCAGTCTGATCCAACACCCTCAAATAATAATACTTATCGTCTTTATTGTGCTTCCCTCCATTACAAGGGTTCCTTGGTAGCAACCTACAATAACCCTTTTTTCTTTTATGATTTCTCCAGACTCTTGATTTGTGGGATTTACCTCTAAAACTACCTCGTGTTGTCTTTGGGATGAAGTCCTTATTCTTGACATTTGCAAACACTCAATTATAGTTTGATACCTCATTAAATTGTGGATTCCACTATATTAATTAAGGTTTTTTTCCTCTCTCTCTCTCATGTCATTCTCTTTCCTATCTCATTGTAACACCGCGAATTTTACGATTTTGAATTATAAGATTTTATTAATATTGTTATTAATTATATTTTCGAAAATGAATTTCTGGGAGTTTTCGATAAAGAATTATACGAAACTCTAGTTGTGTTTTAGTCTTGAAATTCTATTTCCAATTTGGTGGTAAATTTTCATGATTTTCGGAGACAGTCGATTTCAAACCGCTGTCAGGGCCGAATCTCACTTGGTATGGCTCAAAAAGTGGTTTTTGAGTTCAGTAACTCGGAATCGAATTCTGATAACGCCGTTGGCTTCGTAATTTCATTTCGAGTTAGTATAGACCCTGAGTACACCCATACCTATTTTCTAAATATTTTTCACTCGGAATGCCGAAATCCGAAATTCTAATTGAATATTAAGATCGGGCGATTTATAATGCTCGATCGAGTATTAGCCGATAATACTCGGACGTGTTTATCGAACGTGTCCACGAAGTGGTTATCCTGCATTGGGATGTGAGATTTGACTTTCCATAAAGCAAACCTCACATCAATTTCTGAAATCTCTTATAAGATCATCATTAGCCACCCTAGGAGATTTGGTAATGATTTCCTAGAGGGAAATCTGATTTCCCTTCCCTC
>NW_017727839.1:52935-53220 GCF_001865875.1 Lupinus angustifolius | reverse complement strand
TAGAAACTTTTGTTAAAAAGGATGTTAAAGCTTATGAGTACATGAATGCCTCAAAAAACTCTTAAAGGATACTTTGAATAACTTACTTTAAAATGGTAAGATTATCAAAGAATGTCTTAAATCGGAATACGTTGTTTTACTAAAAACTGTACCTTTAAAAGGGATGGAAATCGTGAACAAAATTTCGATGAAAAAGGATGGTCAAGAACATGTGATGTTGGACCGGATGGATGAAAGGGATGTATGATCACGAAGGAGAAAAAGAGAAATGATTTTAAGTATTTT
>NW_017727839.1:51779-52835 GCF_001865875.1 Lupinus angustifolius | reverse complement strand
AAGGTGAGAGAGAACACATCGTGACATAGTGGTGTCCGAATATGACACCCGGATCTCCTAAACCATCTCAAAGGTTTTGGAGTTAACTTGGATTTTAAGAACCCAAGATTTTGTATGTTTGAATGCTTTTGAATATATATGATTTTTGATTAAATATGTTGAATATTATATATGAATATTTTTGAGAACTTTTCTGTGTGCAGGTGTTTGTAAAACCATGTTTGAATGTGTTTCCGGTTGTCAAAAAGAGCAAAATTTGTATTCTGTCCACGTCCTTGTCGCTTGGGCGAGAAACTCTCACCTGGGCGAGGGGAAGTTTTGGTTATGGAACTCCCTTGCCTGGGCGACAAAAACTCACTTGGGCGAGCACGCCTCGCCTGGGCGAAGGGCCTCGCTTGGGCGAGAACGCCCAGGATTTTAATGAGATTCTGTACCTTTCTCGCCTTGAGCGAGAGATGTCTCGCTTGAGCGAGAAGAGGCCTCGCTTGGGCGATAGTACCTTCGCCTGGGCGAGGAAGGCTTAAGTCTATTTGAGATTTAAAGATGAATGGTCGCTTGGGCGACTAGTCCCTACTTTGACGAGGGACAGTGTGGAATGATTGAAATGAAATGATGTGGTGAACATTGTGACGAACCCGGGTAGGGTGTGTTGTGATATAAAGGTTGTGGGATGAGATCATAACTTAGATGAGAAGCATGACTCTACAAAAGTATGAAAGCATTGTTTGTGTTTATGCCTCGTTGGGCAAGTATCCGACTTGAGGTCGTGAACTAGGGGGTACCCTAGTAAGGATACATGATATCACGGAACAACGACCGACCGACCGTAAGAGGCTTGGTCATGTGACCGTCCAAGATTGCTCGGTGATGGGTTGTTGTGATTGAGATGTTACCTTGAGCATGTACGGTTGACGTACTATCGGGTCCCACGAGAAGCATTCCTTGTCGGGAGATGGCTTAAGGATGGGCCGATCATGTGTTTGATTAATACATTTACATTTGACTCTGATTTAGAATGCATTGCATTGTGACCATGAAGTAGTGGAGAGGAAATAT
>NW_017727839.1:51474-51679 GCF_001865875.1 Lupinus angustifolius | reverse complement strand
CCGATTAGGATGTTGGATGGATATTGGTGTAAGGTGGATAATCATGACATATCATGCACACATTATCGTTGTGGAACTGAATTCCCACCTATGAGCTACAAGTGTTGTGTATTCCTACGTTTATGTATGTGATATGATTATGAGTAGAATGTTGATTATATTATTTGATATATTGGTAATGTTGAAATAAATGGTAAGTTACGTA
>NW_017727839.1:43035-51374 GCF_001865875.1 Lupinus angustifolius | reverse complement strand
GAAAATGTTCATCAGTGCCAAATGAGTTTTCACGAGAGATGAAGTCATAAATAACATACATTATGTCACATTCATGTACTAATGCATTTTGATTCATGAGAAAAACATTATAAAAATTTAATTAAATATAATATTTTTCATCAAACAATATATTGGTATAATTGTTTTTGTATAACTAAGGGACATCACATAGATTAGGAACTAATTTCTTTCGAGATGCGTGACTGTCTCTCCCGAATGACAGAGTTTGAAACATGTTTAAACCAATTTCACTCTTTCACTTTAGTTTCTTTTATTTCTTCCAACAATAAAACATAATATTGTAAAAGTAAATCCATCAGAACTTATTATTCGAAATAATAATATTAATAAAATAAAATCCTAAACCATGAATCTAAATATAATTTGATTATTTAAAATAATAATAAAAATACATAAATATCAATTTTTGGAATACTATTAAAATAAGATGAAGTAAAATTAAATAAACATGAATGATGTACTATTTGAAATAATAAATATTACAAAACTGACAATAATATTATAATATAAAACTTTTAAATGGAGCTCAAAATAGTAACAAATTTGAAGAAAAATATATCGTGTAACAATAATAAAATAAAACAAAATAAAAAATGGAGATAAATAAAAGAAGCATGGACTCTAGATGTGACTTGAAGGAGAATAAAAACTAATGGGTATTAATTACAATTAATATTTAAAAAATGAATAGTTTCATTATTAATGATGTAATAAATGAATAGTTAAATAATTACTAAGGTGGAAAAAATATAAAAGAAAAAGCCTTAAAGTATTAATAGTAGACTAGTGAAAAATAGTTTTGAGTCCTTTTACATATATAAAATTTTAATGAAAGAATTTAATTTTTTAGTTCAATGAATCACATACCATAAACAATTTAGAAAATCAACACATTATTCAACATTAATATATAATTTAAGAGACAATGATAATTAACATGTCAGTAATATATAATTTATTATTAATATACAAATTATGATTGTAATGTCTATGCATTGTAATTTTTTTAATAACGTATTAATAATATATAATTTTTTAAAGTAAGAAATTGGTATTTTAGTTCAATGAATCATGTACTATTAAAATAGTTTAGATAGTTAACACATCATTTATCATTAATATATATTTTAAGAGACAATGACAATTAACATTTCAATAATAAATAATGTATTAATAATATATAAATTATGAGTATCTTATACACAATTATTATATCAGTCACTATTCATTTGAATTATTTTCTTTAAAGAGTCAATAATAATTAAATATGAACAATGGATGATATAATAACGGTATATAAAACTCATACACAGTTAATAAATTTAATTTTTCTCATAAATTATACTATTGATATATATATTAAACTATTTGTCATATATCTATTATATCCTCCATAGACATGATATATGGTTTGATAGACATGATATATGGAAACTGGCTTAACATAACATATTTACTCTTGATAATAAAACTGTGATGGAATGAATCGTGGTATGTAAAATAATTTTTTAGATGTATGATTAATGTGTATTTTGAGAAAAATATTTATGTACCTAAAGTGTATGAGTTTGATATGTTGATACTATATCTAATAATCATAGTATGTCTACTAACGTTATTTTTTGGATAAAATGAACCATGATTCTATATTTTGAGAGGGAAAAATATGCACTGACAGTGTTTAATACATTGTCTTTGTCATGTTATCATCCATCATACATGTTTAATCATTATTGACTTTTAAAAAACCTCATACATTTTATTTCTTTTGCAAATAGTTATGATAATTGTTTTCCTTTCTGATAACTCCTTAAATTTTAAGTGTTGGTTAAATTGATATGTACATAAATATACTAAGTATAATGTTAAATTATCAATATGTCAAAAATGAAACCACTAGCTATTACAATTGCATGTTCTTTCATGTAAAGTGATATAATTTTGAATTCACACTTTCATGTAAAATGATGTCCTTTTCAATTCACAATCTTTTATGATTATCCACATTTTTCTTACTACTGATTTTTGTCATCATACAAATTGAAATAAGACATTTAATATATACACAAAAACTTCATATGAAAATTGTGTTCCTAACCACAAACCTTATTTAAATTAGATCACTTTAATATGGTTAATAAAAATAATGATGATAACACATTTAACCATTGCAGGCCTAAAATTTCTAATCATATATCTCTAATAAACATTAATTTAAAATGTGAGGTAGACAACAAAATAAATGTAGCACATGAGTTTTAGTCTATATAATTAATGTATTTTATAGGTAGAACTTAATGTTAAAAACATTTTTGTTTTCAAATCCCTTTATTATCAGTGTATCATTCTTTTTCATTCCATTCTATGATGGTCACCTACCAAATACCAAACCTTACCAAGGGTTCATTTTATAATTTTTGAAAATGTTAAAATTATGTTTTACAATTTTCCTTTTAAAATAAATCTCATTCTTTGATGAATCCAAATTCATGTTTATGAATGTGGCTATTAAAAAACGTTTTTATATTAAAAAAGTAATACATTTTAATATGAGCCTACCCATAATTACCATAAGTTATAATAAGTTTACATAAAATATAAAACTAAAAAAAAAAAAAATTTCTTGATATACATATAATTATTATAAGAAGAAAAATATATACACTCATAGTTCAAAAAGATGTATATGCTATCAATCCATCATTCCTCATTCATTTTAATCATCATTGACTCTTCAAAAAATAATATAAATGAATGGTGAAGGACGTACTAACTGTATATAAATTTTTACATTAACAATACATAGATATTACACTCTTACTATAATATTCATTTCTTAGGTGGCAAGATATGTTCCAATTGTTGGCCTATATAAGTCTTGTTCCATCCTTAATACCTTCACAATACCTAGCATCAGGTAAGGAAGAAACGATGTCTCACAGAAAGATTGAGATGAAATTGATGGAGAACAAAAGCTCTAGGCTGGTCACTTTTTCTAAGCGCAAAAGTGGCCTTTTGATTCAAGTGGAGAAGGATAAGAAGAAGGAGCTTGATAAAGCTCTTAGCAAATACAAGTTTATCAACGGAAAACTTCCCATTGATAATCTTAGTTTTGAGGAGCTTGTGGAGTTCAAGGCTTCCTTGGTTGAGGCCCAAGATAATATGCCAGCATCCAATGATGAGTTGGAGGTAGCATCATCTTTGCTTCTTCTTCGTGAGAATGGCATGTATGAGACTGGGATTTGAGTTGTAACCTTCTCCCTATTATATCTATATAATAATAAAAGGGGGAAGAAGCTTATGTTATTTAAAAAATAAAGGGATTTTTCTTTATAAAATGTTTTAAAATATATCATGAAATGAACATCGAAATGTATGTGCAAGCAACTTCTCCATGTTTTCTTTAAGCATTACGTTTCTTAAACCTTTTTTTAAAACATTAGGATGAGATTATGAAATATTCATCATTCATATTTTGTCATTTATGATAGATCATTATAACATCGTCCAATTCGGGTAGTCGATCACACAAAATAAGATTAAAGCTTGGTTAATATTAGATTAAGATTAGATATCTCGTTTTAACTTATTTTTCCCATTGTTTATATTTCATCTGGAGTAGAGGCTAGAAACACCATGATGTAATAAGCTAAGATGGTGAAAGATATCACGACTGAGGTGGTGGTTAAGTTTGGGTTATTGTAGTAACCAGAGTGAGGTGACAAAAAATGTAGGTGCGGTGATAAAATAAACATAAAATGAAAAAAAATACAAAAGGAAATGTAGTACAAAAAACCAAATATGGACATGGTATTTTACACGTGTATCCAACCAGAGAAACAAAGTTCAACTTTTTAATAAAAACGCAAAAAAACATTTATTTGCATTAATGATATATTTTATATTTATATGTATATAGGGAGTGTCTCTGGTGAGAATAAGTCTTACATAAAATTGTTAGAACAGTAAATCTAAATCGTAAAATTATACATGAATGATTATTGGTCACATGATCACTTAAAAAAGTCTTGCGCGTAACTGTTCAAATAAAATTTACTGATACATATTAATTGTTCATATTTCTCAGAATAGCGCATATTCTCATGTTAGCATTATGTACCAAAAAGTTGGACAAAAATACCCTTAATATTATGTTGAAATGAGTATTGGAGAAAATGATATTTTGGCAAGTTGATATTCTAAAAATTAAAAATAAGAATTTACTATTGTCTAACCTCTCTTACTCCTCCATCTTCATTGTCCTGCAACTCACATTCGCTCTGTTCATTAGAAGCTTCCTGGTGGAACTGAAATAATAACTCCCAAAGAATCAAGCAGTGATTCATGTTGTTCTTGTTTATTTTACCCTCCAAGTTGGTCTGAATATCAAATTCAAGTTCAACTACCATATCCCGGTTGCATTTCCTTATGTCCACCACATCTGGACGATTTCTTGAATTTACGTCCAAATATTTGCAGTGAATTTGCCTCAACGATAGATATCGAGTCCCGAATTTGTCTTCAATAACCGAGTTAAATTCATCCAACCAACAAGCATAACCATCTGAGTAATCAATGTCATTCTCTTCTTCACTTGAAAAGTATATTTGAGGGAATGCATCTCCAATAAGAAGTAGTAGCACACAAGCCATTGACCATATATCTAAGCCATAATCAATTGGATATCTTGAATGACATTCTTTGATAGTTTAATTTTTTGTTCAAATGGTGAAATCTGTGAACAAATAACTAAGCTACCATATCAATATTATGAATGTGGAAGATGAACAAAGATAAAAGAAGAGGTTGTTTAATGCTCGCGAATCGATTCTAGAAGGTGGAAGATTGTGATTGAAAAAATCTGGGATCAGGTTCTTAGGTGGATTGAAGAAATAAGTTTGAAGATTTGAGATGGAGAGTGAGAGGGGAGAGAAAGTAATATTATTCTTATTTTTAATTTTTAGATTAACAACTTACCAAAATATCATTTTCACCACTTTTCATTTCAACATAACATTAAGGTTTTTTTTATCTAACTTTTATGGTTCACCATGCTAATATGTGCATAACTAGAAAAGAATTGGCCTATTTGTCAATGATCTCATCATGGGAGATATATCCATGTCTACAATTGTTCCACCTTAAGGATGATAATTTGTAAATCTAATTAATAAATTCAAAAAATAATATGAAATTGCAGAATAATCCTAAAAATTAACCTACACGAAACTATTCATATTTCCAAGAGATCCAGGCAGGACTATATCCACTTTATTCTTGTTTTGAATTTTCAAAAATAAATAATGTTGATATTTATGACTCAGGTTAATATTTGTGGCGTTTATCATTATTTTTAATTCTTCATTTTATTCCTTAAAATTAAAAACTTGGCCAAGGTATATTAATTATAGAGTACAAGGAGATTGTGCTAATAAAAGAGTTATAACTATAATAATCATGTTCACCACTCTCAATCTATTCTCTCTTCATTAAATATTTTTTGGTAGTTTGAAGGGTATTCCCTCATCTTTTGGGGTAATGAACTAATCCCTTTCAGGATGCGTTACTGCCCCTTCCAACAAGTGTCGCTGAGAATCGAATCATTGACCTTTTTGGTCATCTTGTGGATCTAGTGGGGCCTTACACCACTAGACCAACACCTTATTAGTATTCTCTCTTCATCATATGAAAAATCATAACTCATAACTATACATTACATCAAGAGATTAAAATATTTCCTTATACCAAGATTTAACATATCTCCTCTAGCCACTAAATGATGACCAAAACGGGGTGATATGTAACTGTTTTTTACACTGTCTGCACATCATCCATAATTTATAGGTTAATTATCATTGACTTTTAAAAAAAAATAATACTAATCAATCAATGATAGATAATGTACTATAATTGTAAAAAACTTTATAATGACAATACATACATATTAAACTCAAATGGGAATGGTATGGGCCAGGAATTTTGAATGAGGTGGAGATAAGGGGCTTCAAGTATAAATTGAGGTAATTTGGGTGATTTTTGGACAAATGATTTCATATTCCAAAAAATATTTGTCCTCACATCTCACACTAATCAAATTTTATTAAATAGTATAAAAAATTATTCTATGCATTTAATATTTTTCTTTTTAATAGGTGAAATGTTTTAATTGGATTGAGACATAAAAAATGAAATATGTGATCTTCATTTAAATCGGCTATTCGGAAAAGGGAGGCACAACAGCCACGTGGACATGTTGGTGTACTTGCTTTGTTCGTGCCTACTTGTTGCTTGAAATTAATTAAAAATAACTTGAAATTATGGCTCCCACACAGCAAACTAGGTTTGAAAATTATTTAGATATATAATAATCACTACGCCAGATATCGTAATAAATAGCGGTTATTAAACAACGAAATTTTGAACGACGCTGTTGAAAATGAGGCAAAAGAACATCAACATCGTATAATAAACCAGATCCTGTCAATTTTTGTAACTTCAACAACGCATTCTTGATAATCCGCTGTTGAACATCAGTAACGTTAACTCTGACTTGAATGGTTTATTTTTAACAGCGCATTTGATAGAAAGCGCTATTGATGTAAATATATTCAACAACACATATTTAAGGAAGCGATGTTGAAGATGACATAGTAATCGCGTTTGCTTAATTATGCGCTGTTGATGTTTTATGTCATTTTAAGCGTCTGAGAAATTAATGGTGGAGTAGTAATGCGTCTCTTAAATATTAATGATTGAGTGGTTATGTGTTTCTTGGTTGTTGAAATATTAATGGTTGAGTGGTTATGCGTTTCTTGGTTGTTGAAATATTAATGGTTGAGTGGTTATATGTCTCTTCGTTTGTTGAAATAGTAATGGTTGTTTATCTATAAATATTGTGGTGCACTCAATATTCTATTTCATCAGTAAGCTAAGAGCCTAAGAGTATGTGTTTCTATAAGAGTATGTTCATGAAGATAGGAGGAAGAAAACACAAAGTAGTAAAAAAGAGAGCAATACTGCAAAAAGTGAAAAAGAGAAAAAACACCCAGATTTGTATAGAGGGGTCAAGGAAAAAGTTGTGTTTCTGTTTCAGAATCATGTCAAGGAGGTTTTTAACAAGTTTTGATTTCAGAAGGAAGTTGACTGTTATACAAGATATGCAGGAGATGAAGCAATTGAAAGTAAATAAAAGAAAAAGGGGAATGAATTATTTAGTTCATTGAGCTCTTTCAATTTTTACTTATCTCTTTCAATTATTTTTCTTCATCATCAGCATCAATTCCTAAAGATCATTGATTTCTCTCATTCGATTTTCATGGGAAAAGGACCCATATTTTAAAAGGAAATCAACGAACTGTTCTACAAGATTTGTGTAGAGGAGTCGAAGAAACAATTGTGGACAAGATTATTTCCTCTTCTACCAAATCATTTAGTTCATTATATTCGCATGTACCAAATCATTTAGTTCATTATAATGTATTTTGCCTCTCTTAATGAATAATAAAATAATTATTTTGGATGTTAATTTCTGTTTTTTGTTAATTATTTGGATGGTTATTCTCTTTAAATATGTTTGCACTATTCCTTATTAATAAACACAATAAAAAAGTTATCAATACTTAATAAATACAAAAACAAATTAACATAATGTAATGTTTAATATTTTATCCACTTTCGTATTAATAAACACAATTATATAGTAAAGACAAATTATTTTGACTTTGTGTGAGCTTGAAATGTGTTTCCCACCTTCTTTTTTTGACAAAATGGTTCATCTAAGCATTCATCTTGTTCGAGAGACACAACTATGTGGCCCTTCCTATATGAGATGGATGTACCCCTTTGAGCGTTATATGAAGACATTAAAAGGGTATGTGAAGAACCAATCAAGACCAGAGGTTTGTATTGTCGAGCTATATGTTGTTGAAGAAGCTCTTGATTTTTGTACTGGATAGCTTATCGATGGTGATTTCATGGGCATTCCAAAGCCTTGATATGCAAAAAAACATTTGGTGAAGGTATTACTGGGAATGAAATATTGACTATAACAAGAACCGGATTGGAGCAAGCGTACTTATATGTTTTACGTAATGCCGACGAGGTTGAGCCATATGTTGAAACACAAAAGGAGATGCTAAGGAAGTGTTACCCAAGTAAGAATGAAAATTTGAATTTCCAAAGAGCATAATCGGTGTTTCATAAAGTGGCTAAAAAACACATTAAAAAGGAGTTGAATATAAATGCACATTCGGTTTCCGAAAGATTGAAATGGTTAGCCAATGGTCCAAGCCTTCATG
>NW_017727839.1:34121-42935 GCF_001865875.1 Lupinus angustifolius | reverse complement strand
AATTGTCAATAATATTGATGACCAAGAATATGAAGATAATCCTTTTTTGGGACATATCAGTCACGTGAGAGCGGACCAACTACCGATGATGATTTATATACAAGAGATTGATCACGATGAAGGGATTTGGATAAATTAATATGCTCCTCCAGACAAGGATGACCCTAAAAGACAAAAACAATCAAAGAAAAGGAAAAAAATTGAGTAGCCTTTGTATAATTTTGATTGTTTGTAATTTTTATTATATTGTTTCTTTGTAATTTGTGTAATTTTTTATTTGTAATTATGTACTCTGTCAAAACATAATTGACATGATATTCATTGTTTGTATTTTGTATTGTATTCATGTTTAATAAAACAAACTTCTAGCCTTGTTGAGAATGTTTGTTATGCTAATATGCAGGTATTAATTTATACAAATCAACAGCGAATATTGGGGGAAGCCCTGACATGCGCTGTTGTAAAGGATAACTACAACATCGCTTTTTACAGAAAGCGATGTGGTAGTTATCCTTTACAACAGCGTTATGCATGTGATGCACAATTGTATTGAGGTGTTGTTTGAGAAAAGTTATGAATAATACAACAACGCTTTTCTGTTATTTCACTGTTAAATATATGAATTTAAACAGCGCAGGTAGAAGCGCTGTTAATAAGACCTATTAAATGTGCTGTTTATTTAAGACTATATGACATCACTTTGTGGACGATGCACTACTACATTGATCCACTATATGATAGCGGTTTGTGGATGATGCGCTGTCATATTTATGCACTATATGATAGCTCTTTTTATGTGGTATGCTATATAATCAATACAACAACATTTGTGAAGTGCTGTTAATGATGACCATATATTACTGCGGTCAAACAGAAAGCGCTCGAATGTGTTGTTATACATCTAATATAAGCGTTGTTGAACGACAACTCTAGCGTAGTGAATGTTGCAAAATAATTAAAAACTAGGAGGGTTTAACTTGTGAATCACTTGGAAATAAGCATTAAAAATAAGTGAGAGCTAACTGACCAACTCACTTTTAGTTTGCTTTAAAGTGAACTAGTTTTCTTGCCATTGGATGTATAGTCCTTTAATCTAAGCCGTTAGTTGTCTTCCCGGTGACTTATTGTGAAAAGGAGGCTTATTGTGAACAGAAGTTGTGGTAGTAGAGGAAGAGTTAGGTTTCTTTTTCAGAAGTCATGACATAGAAGGATGTAATCACTATACATAGAAGTCATTAGGAGCTTTACCGACTTCTAAGCGTATTAGGACATAGTGGGCTGTAAAAGTTGTGTAACGGGCTTTCAGCTTTGTTGGACCTGACTCATTTTTTGCTTGATTTTTTTGAACTAATTTTGTTTACTTATTTTTGCAAATATCCTCCCTTAGTTAAAAATAGTATTTGGGCCTATATATTTTTAATCATTGAAGATAAATAGTCAATGTTTATGGGACTTTATAAAAGAGAGAAATAAAATAAATTTGGTAAATGTTAATATAAATTGAATTATTTAAAATTAAGTTACAATAATACTAAATTTAATGATTCCCTAAATGACCTCCTGTCCCACATCTAGGTGGTTGCCTAGGACGTTGTGGCCTTCCTCAATGTGCGATTATAGTCTATTCTTGATTTGTATCTATTTGTCTAGTAGGGAAAATGTTATCATCAACCATGAAAGAACTTGGTCCAGTACCATCATCTTCATTGATGTTGAACATCATATCATTGTGATATACATATGTTGATTGAGGTGTTCCCAATAAGGTATTGATGAAATCACTATCGTATGTAGAAAATGAATGACGTTGAGGCATGATATCATCAATGTGATGTTGGTGTGATTGTTGACCATGGAAAGACATTCTCTACGGTTGAATGTTATAAGAGTCAGACATTGTGGGTTAATATATCAGTTGTTGTGACAAATTTTTTGCAACATAAATGGTTGGTTCATCATAGGTTGGAATATTGGAGTTTGAGGCGTGGGAGGTTGATTTGGATGGTAGTATTGTTGTTGATTTTGTAGATAATTTATTTTGCGTGGGTCTCAGAGTTGTAATTCCGCAGATAAGAAGAGTCCAAAATTGGTGAGATACCAATTCATATATTATTGTGTGTCAACAAGACATTGAATTCGAGGTCCTTGTAAGACTTGATCTCTATGATGACTCCAATGATCGATCCATTATGCATGCTTAATGTCCGAGTTTGCATCTTGATTTCCACATTTATCAATTCTATGCAGCGCATAAATATTGTTAGGTGAATATGGCATGTCTTGAACCAAACCAAATTGTAGTCTGACTTGATTTGTTTGATACCACTCGAAAATCGAGAAACAAATCAAAGTTGTGAATGCACTCCACACCTTCTTATCTTGTTGGAATGACAAGGGAGATAGTTGATGTCAGTCTCATATGGGAGCCATTTGAACTGTCAAATGTAGATAACATATTGGTAGAAAATTGAAATATTGCTATAAATTGTAAGAAATAAGAGTTTAATTTTTTTTAAGTGGTTGACATCCATATGATCTAAGTGTGACCTATATCCTGTCAAGTCTCCACGTGGAATTCCATGAAAATTACAGTTGTCGAGACCCCACCTATACAATTTTGATATTAATTATAATGGGGAGAGGAAATTTTGTTGTTATATTACTTTGATACAAATGGATAAGTATGTAGAACTTGAACTTTAGGTGCAAGGAAAGGTATGCGATACCACGCCCAAGATTGTAAATGTATCAAGCAACCACATATTGCCTTTGCATTTGGTTTTATTGCCTGACACATCTCCCCATATATGTTAGCTAAACAAGTTGAACCTCAACTATAATGGTGAACTATGTGTAGGTCCTGAAGTATAGGTAAGTACTTTAAATATACCCGACTATTAGATTTATCGAGTAAAAATAAACCTCCTATAATATATAGAATATGTGCCCTATAATATTGTTCTAGTTCTAATTGTGTAGGTTAAGGGGGCAGGTGAGCAAAGTTTTGACTCAACCACGTTAATTTTAACTTGCACCCCCTTATATATTGTCCATCAATTGGAACTTTTCCTAATAGTTGCATACACAATTCATTCCAATAAAAAACGTGGGTCCTGATAGACCAATGACATTCACTCCCAATTGGAGTGAAAAATCTTCCAAAATAATGATACATTCACCACATAGAAGATGAAAGGTATATGTTTCAGGCCTCCATCTTTCAATGAGAGATGTAATTAAAGATGGATCTATGTTATAAGATATATTTGATGTGAGATATTTGTGAAAACCCAGTGAGGTTTAATAGATGATCTAGTAATGGTTCTTCTAGAAACAAGTTAATGTGTCTGAATTTAATTAAATCTTTAGACGAGTCTTGTAAAAAATATTGAACTTGTTAGAATATATAGTCAGAATTATATTTCTAATTAATTATTAATAATTATGATTGCGAAGTTGTGAATCGAAATATTTTTGAGTCTGTAACATTATAGAGAAGAATCATATAACTAATCAAAATATTTAAGATAACAAAAATAATGAACAATGTAAGAAAAGAGTACTAAATGAACAAGAAGTTGTAACCTTATATATGAAAATTCATCCATTCAATATACTATGGTGGAAGAAGCCAATATATTTCACTATGTTGGAAGAAGGTAATATACTAAAAGGTGGTTCATATGTTAAGGTTATATTCAATTCACTGAAGTCGTTTTCCAACAACAAGATGCTAGAACAGAAGTCATCGTCTAGCATCCCGACTTTAGAAGTGGACAAGACGTCATTGAAGTCGTGTTCGTCCAAGAAGACGTCCATGTCGAAGCGAACTCATAAGGGGTTCACATTTAAGTTCGAGCCTTAAAAATAGTAAAAAACAAAACTCTGAAAAATAATGAATTCTGTTATACCAACCAAACATTCTCTAAGTTTCATCTAGATATCTTACCAAGTTAAAAACTGGACAAAGGAAGAATACTCTTCCACACTAATTAGGACGTGACAAATTACTTTAGCAAATAATATGATCAATCTAACTAACTTGTCAAGTTCCAAAAAGAACCAAAATTTGTTACTTGTCAAGGTGAACAAAGAACCAAAACTAGTTAGCATGGTTTTAAATTATTACTTGCCAGTGGATGCAAGCGTGTTAGAGAGCACTACATGATTCCCAGAGTCTACAGGGTCAAGCTAAAATAATTTATCACCTGCAATGTTTTCCAATTCTTGTTTCACATGTATCCTACAAGCCGCTACTAGAGCTCCCCAAACTGAAATAGTTGGATGAATCAACATATTATTTTTTATAAATTCATATGTATCGTTTAGCAAACTAGATCTCCCTAGAAGGTCCACGACACATGCATAATGCTGACCACCTGGTTCAATTCAATACTTCACTCTCATGGACTCGAATATTTGCATTCTCCTTTCCACTTCCCTAACCCTAATACACACTGATAATCCAAAAACTAATATTAGATAACTTAGTGTTTTACCACAACATTCCAATGTTGTTTCCTCAAATAGACACAAAGCCATGTCAACGTTACCTTGGTGTGCATATCCACTTATCATTGCATTCCAAGTGACTAGGTTCCTCTTGGGCTTTTCACTAAATAACTGCTAAACATTCTCTATACTTCCACATCCCAGCGAATATATTGTCCTCAACACATGCCTTGAAAGAAAGAGCATGAACCGACTTACCCAATCCGAGCCTCCAAGCTCGGCATAAACAATAAGTACGCTTGAAGCCATGCTTGGAGCCATAAACATATACTTGGACACAAACACCAACATCACAACATAAACATAACCAAAAAAACCCTTGAAGCCATGACCATATACTTTCCCAATGATTCAATGTTTTCTCACTTTTATATAGCTATAGAGCACGATATTGAGTATGTCAAAATATTTATTTTCTTGTTTCATCTAGTTGAGAACTGTTGTAGCATATATGATGTCATAATTAAATTCTACTTGTGTTATCTTATGCTTATTCTCAAAATTGGTACTCCTTCATCTTGTTTGCTTATGTAATTTGTTCATCTTGTGTATATAAGCCATATTCCAATACAATATATCCTGCAACCTCGGAAACCATTTCTAATGTTGGGAAAGCGGTGGCATGAGGTCGGCAAAGATAATGACATACCTATTTGTTTATATGTCATATATTTTAGCAATGAAACCTCACAAGTTATTGAAAGTTATATGTTGGGAAAGTGGTGGCATGACCTCTTCAAAGATAATGGCATACCTATTTGGAAAACCATTTGATTATTTTGTATGATAAAGTCAAACTCTATGTTTTCATATGTCATATATTATAGCAATTAAACCTCACGAGTTATGGAAAATAGACTTTGGTTATGCCTTTATGGGTCTGACTCTGACTATAGGGTGTCTCATGATTATGAAAACATGGCTAAGAAAGATTAGATCTATATAAGATGCAAGACTTGTTGTAAGGGACGTGGTTATGATTGTAACTCTTACCTTAAGAGCAAGTGGTGTAACTAATACCTTAAGAGCATGTGGTTATGATTGTAACTCTTACCTCACAAGTTATTTGTACATGCTTGGTGGTAGTTTGATGTTTGTGTTGTAGAAATAGATGACATCTAATGAACCTGAATTACCAACATCACAAGAAGCATCAATAGAAAATACTTCTACAAGCAGTTAGAGGGGTAAATCAGATCCGGCTTGGGCACATTGTAAACAAGTTGTTACTGATAATAGAAGAACGATTCTATTATATCTTTTCTGCATGAAACAAATCAAAGGGGGTGACATCACTCGGTTTAAGGCTCATTTGGTCGGAGTAAAAGGACAAGTTGAAAAGTGCAAGAAAGTACTAGCATATATTCAATACCAAATCCAGAAATTGATTGATGAAATGAAGAGTAAAAAAAGAAAGGTAGAAGAGGAATACGAGGATGGTAATCCTTGTGATGAAGTTAATGATTTATTGCATACTCAACCAATTGAAGCACCTCACACATCCACATCTCAAAAAGGGAAAGGTCGCATAGGCTCTTAATTAATGCCTAGAACAACTCCTAGTGCTCAACCTACTCTAAAAAGCGCAATGCAAACTAAGGAAGTGATTGAGAAATGTGACCTTGCCATATCCAAATGGATGATTGATGCTTCCGTGTCATTTAATGCAAATAACTAAGCATATTATCAACTCGTAATTGATGCCATTTGTAGCATGGGTCCATGTTATAAAGGTCCCAACTATTATCGTGTTTGTGGTAATTTTCTAAACAAGTGGGTTGTAGACGTGAAAAAACTTGATAATGACTATAGATCTATTTGGAGGAAAAATGGATGCACTCTTATGGCAGACAGTTGGACTTACAGAGGCAGACGAACTCTCATTAATTTTGTCGTCTATTGTCCTAAGGGAAATGTCTTCATAAAGTCTGTTGATGCTTCACATGCTTCCTAAACTGCAAATATTTTGTTCAAGCTTTTCAAGGAGGTAGTGATGCATGTCGGTCTTGAGAACATTGTTCATATTGTTACAGACAATGTTGTTAATATGTTGCTTCTGGTAGGTTGTTGGACAAAGAGTTCCCTCACTTGTTTTGGTCTCCATGTGTGGCTCATTGTGTTAATTTGATGTTTCAAGATATTGGTAAGTCACTAGAAGTAATTGACACAGTATCACATGCTACAAATATTATCAAGTACTTCTATAATCATTATCATCCGTTGTATCTAATGAGGCAGTTCATCATGGGAAAGAAATACTTTGTCTAGCTCCAACTAGTTTTGCCACTAACTTCATTGCATTGCAAAGTATTTTGGCCTAAAAGGATGCTCTTAGAGCTCTTGTAACATCAAGAGAATGGACAAGCTCAGCTTATTCCAAAGATGTTAAGCCAAAAAAATGTGGGGAACAAGTGTTGGATTAAAAACTTTTGGAAACAATATGCTGACATTGCTAAAATTACCGAGCCACTTGTTTGCGTGTTACGCGTTATTGATAGTGAGGATAAGCCTGCAATGGTTTTTCTTTATCAAGCATTCTTTAAAGCTAGACATGAGATGGAGAGGAGATTTCAAATAAACAAGACCAAAATAAAGCCTTATTTGGAAATTATGAATAGCCGGTGGGATTTGCAATTAAAAAGAAATCTTCATACTACTGGGTATTGGCTCATCCATAAGTTCACAACATCCGACTTTTTGGATGTTTTTTAGAAGCTTGCTCATGGAGATTCTGATTCGCTAGATAAGCTAACTAGTGAAATGAGGATATATAAAGTTGATGACCTAGATTTTGGAACACCGGTTGTGATACGTGAATGGAGTAAAGTGATGGCAGGTATAATTAGTCTTTCATATTTAGCAATTGTCTTTAATGTTTATTATTAATTGTCTTAAATAGTTAAATGTTTAATATAAAACAAGATGTTGAGTTAGATTTCATGCAATTTTTTAGATCAATGGTGGAAAACTTATGGATGTCATACACTAAATCTACAAAGGTTGGCAGTTCGCATTCTAAGTCAAACATGCAGTGCTTCTGGTTGTGAGCGGAATGCTTCCGGTTGTGAACGGAATTGGAGTATGTTTGAAAAAATCCATACCAATAAAATAAATAGGTTGGAGCATCAAAAACTTAATGACCTTGTTTTTATTCATTACAACTTGAGGCTACAACAAATGTATTATCATTTTATTCAAAAGATGACATTAATTGTCTTTCTTTATATATTCATATGTAGCATGTATTTTTCTTTGTATATGATGAAATCAATAAATGTAGGAGCCACTTGAGGCATCAAAATTATGACCCAATAAACTTAGAAACATTACAGGATCATTTTCATTTTATACTGGCAAGGTCAGACTCAACCTAGCTCAGTCAAACCAACCTGGCATAGACCAAGTTGCTCAAGCAGGCAGCTTAGCGAACCTGCTTGACTGCTCAGCCTAGCACTGGACAAAGCCTGACACGGTCTGAGCACAAGCTTAACATGGTCAGACACAAGCCTGGCACACGCCCAAGCTGCTCAAGCAGGCAGCTCGGCGGTGCCACATGTGTGCTCAGCGGTGAACCAGACACCTGACCAGGTCAGCAAGCACCAAGCCACGTCTCAGTCAACACGGTAAAAGCTGCTCAAGCAGGCAGCTTAGCGGTGCCACACGTGTGCTCAGCGGTTTGCACCCAGAATTAACTTAGCCATCAAAAAACCATGAAGCCATGCATGACCTCACTTCAAGTAGCCCACCATATGCTTTTCAGGAGTAGCTCATCATAGCTAGTCCCATAGCTCACAACTAGCCTTGGTGAGTCAAGCTTAAGGAGGTGACCAAACTACTTGATCAAGTGACCAAACCCATGCTGAAGGGTTTGGTCAGCTGCTGAGCGGTGCAAAGAAGTAGCTCAGTGGTGGCAAGGAAAACTCTATAAATAGGAAGGCATTTCCTTCATTTAAGAGGACCTCTTCCTTTAAGAAAAAACAAAATTATCTCTTCTTATTTCTTAGTTTGAAAGCTCTGTTCATAGAAGTTTTTGTAAGTAAGTTTTAGTTTATAATTCAAGAGGAGAAAGGAGAAGGCAAATGAGATGCAAAAATCCATTTTGTAATCTCATTTGGAATCTAAAGCATCCAATCCTTCGATGGATGGCTCATGCTCCTAATAATTTCATTTGAAAGTTGATTATGTATTTCTACTTCTTCTTTTATTCTATGTTTGAATTTTAATCATTCAAGTTAGTGCTTTGGTTAATTTTATTTTTTTGAGAAGTTTCTAATGCTCTTTTTAGATTGATCACCTAAAAAC
>NW_017727839.1:28015-34021 GCF_001865875.1 Lupinus angustifolius | reverse complement strand
AATAAAGGTCACTTAACTTTATTATTCTTTTGTTCTTTATTTATTTATTTGTTTCTAACAACTAACTATTCATCACTTTTGTACATTAGAATACCATTAAACCGGTGTTGGAATTTATTCCACAAAACTGAGATGGTATTCAAAGGTACTTAATAATTATGTAATATGGGATTGCTTCGATACCATTGTACCGGTGTTAGAATTTATTCTAACAAAGCCGAGATGAGGCAAAGAAGGAATAACTTATTCACATGATTATTAGAAGTTAGTTGTAACTGGAATATTCTTGAAACCATTAAATCGGCATTGGAATTTATTTCAACAAAGCCGAGATGGCGAACAAAGAATAAAACCGAGTTCACTTACTTAACCAAATAAAGAAAACACACCGAATAGAAATCTTCGCCTTTTAACAGGAGTTCAGTGACTCAGAGGATGAGGATGAGGAGGAGATGGCAATCCTTAATGTAGTGTGGTACTCTACTAATGTCGTGATTCTAGTTTAGGGGCATGCTATCATCCCACTTTTCGAGGAGCATCGAGCGAGGGAGGAGCCGTTGTCATATCCCCCAATGATCATTATTGATTCTGACATCAAGATGGAGGAGGACTCTGACGAGCCTCAGTCTTCAGATTCTTGAGTAGCATAGTTTTCTAGCTGTTGTTGTTGAATGACGGTATTATGGACCCATTTTACTTTCAGTAAAACTGATGTAATTCCATATGCCTCTATTTTATTTGTATTTTGATTATAGTCTGTATTATTTGGAGAGGTTGTTGCCTCAAACACCTGACTTTTATTTCCGACACTTAACTCTCATGCATCATGTTATGGTAAGTGAGATAGTTAAGTGATGTGGCTCATTTTGGAAAACTAATCAGAGAAGTATCATATACTATCAAGTTTTTAAATTTGCTTATGATTCAAGTTTTGAATTTCAGCAAAGTTTCAACATGTGATATTTCGAAATGGGAAGTTTTTAGAAAAAGGAATCGACTAAGTTAACCTTATTTTCATAATCACTTGTCAACCTTATTAACAAGTAGTCAGGCTAATCTTTTTGTGGTAACATGTCTTTTAAAAAAAATTACCTTCAATTTATCAATTCTTCGAATTATTTATTTTAACCTTTTTATTTAAATAAAAGTATCTTTAAATATTTTCGGATAGCATTTTGTGGCATTACATTA
The DNA here is from genome assembly GCF_001865875.1 of Lupinus angustifolius. Lineage (NCBI taxonomy): Eukaryota > Viridiplantae > Streptophyta > Magnoliopsida > Fabales > Fabaceae > Lupinus > Lupinus angustifolius. The sequence continues at coordinate 32,830 of NW_017727839.1, read as the reverse complement.
TATTAATCAGTTCTCCAGCCACACAAATAAATTTCATGAAAGAGGGTTAATTGTTCATCTGTGAAGTCACACGTTGGATATAAGAGGAGGAGTTAAAGAGTTTATAAGTGGAAAATGTCCATAGAACTAATGCCTTAAGGTTTTGGTTTAATACTTGGTGTCTCACTTGTGGCTCTCCACTCTTCCCATATCCTGATGGTTGGAGGATCTACATCATAGTCTCATCCAACGCCCTCAAATAATAATACTTACATCTTTATTGTGCTTCCCTCCATTACAAGGGTTCCTTGGTAGCAACCTGCAATAACCCTTTTTTCTTTTAAGCTTTCTCTAGACTCTTGATTTGTAGGATTTACCTCTAAAACTACCTCGTATTGTCTTTTGCCTGAAGTCCTTATTCCTGACATTTGCAGATACTAAATGATAGTTTGATACGTCATTAAATTGTGGATTCCACAATATTAATTTATGTCTTTTTTCTTCTCTCTATCTCATGTCTTTCTCTTTCCTCTCTCCTAATCTCATATTTAATGACTGGTGTAGTGGGATCAATAGTTTAATAATTTATCAAACTATGATTGGGTATTTCTCTTTATTATTAATGATGTAGTAAATGAATAGTTAAATATTTGTTATGATTAAAAAAATATAAAAGAAAAAACCTTTAAGTATTAAAAGTAGAATAGAAAAAAGTAATTGTGAGCAATGTTATTAATATCGTATCGGTTATCAAACCGGTATAGTGGTTCAACCAGTGATTCACTGATTAAACCACATATTAGTAAAGTTAAATATACATATATTTTATACTAAAATTAATGTTGAAAAATTCAATTAAAAAGATGTTGGTGGCAAGGCTTACTCTTTTGGTCATCCAAGCATTGAGGCTGTGACTAAGTAGTTCCTTCACCAAGGAGAAGGATCACATGTGAGTCATGGTGAGTCCTCAAATGATGATGACAATATTGGTTAGCTTAGCCAGCAACTTCAAGAGCTGAAAGACCAGATTCAAGTGGAAAAGGATAAGAAGAAGGAGCTTGATAAAGCTCTTAGAAAATACAAGTTTATCAAAGGAAAACTTCCCATTGATAATATTAGTTTTGAGGAGCTTGTGGGGTTCAAGGCTTCCTTGGTTGTGCCCTAAGATAATATGTCAACATCGAATAATGAGTTGGAGGTAGCATCATCTTTGCTTCTTCTTCGTGAGAATCGCATGTATGAGACTGGGATTTGAGTTGTACCCTTCTCCCTATTATATGTATATAATAATAAAAGGGGGAAGAAGCTTATGTTATTTAGAAAAAAAGGGATTTGCTTTATAAAATGTTTAAAAATATAGCATGAAAAGAACTTCGAAATGTATGTGCAAGCAACTTCTCCATGTTTTCTTTAAGCATTACATTTCTTAAACCTTTTTTTTAAAAAATTAGGATGAGATTAGGAAATATTTATCATTCATATTTTCTCATTTATGATAGATCATTATAACATCGTCCAATTCGGGTAGTCGATCTCACAAAATAATATTAAAGCTTGGTTAATATTAGATTAAGATAAGATATCTCATTTTAACTTATTTTTCCCATTGTTTATATTTCATCTGGAGTATAGGCTAGAAACACCATGATTTAATAAGCTAAGATGGTGAAAGAGATCATGGCTGAGGTGGTGGTTAGGTTTGGGTTATTGTAGTAACCAGAGTGAGGTGAATAACAATGTAGGTGCGGTGATAAAATAAACATAAAATGAAAAAAAATACAAAAGGAAATGTAGTACGAAAAATCAAATATGAACATGGTATTTTACACGTGGTATCCAACCAAAGAAAAAAAGTCCAACTTTTTAATAAAAACGCAAAAAAAACATTTATTTGCATTAATGATATATTTTATATTTATATGTATACATGGAGTGACTCTAGTGGGAATAAGTCTTACATAAAATTGTTAGAACAGTAAATCTGAATCTTACAATTATACATGAAAGATTATTGGTACCATGATCAGTTAAAAAAGTCATGCGCGTAACTGTTCAAATAAAATTCACTAATACATATTAATTGTTCATATTTCTCAGAATAGCGCATAGTCTCATGTTAGCATTATGTACCACAAAAGTTGGACCAAAAATACCCTTAATATTATGTTGAAATGAGTATTGGTGAAAATGATATTTTGGCAAGTTGATATTCTAAAAATTAAAAATAAGAATTTACTATTGTCTCGCATCTCTTACTCCTCCATCTTCATTGTCCTACAACTCACATTCGCTCTATTCATTAGAAGCTTCCTGGTGGAACTGAAATAATAACTCCCAAAGAATCAAGCAGTGATTCATGTTGTTCTTGTTTATTTTACCCTCCAAGTTGGTCTGAATATCAAATTGAGATTCAACTACCTTATCCCGGTTATATTTCCTTATGTCCACCACATCTGGACGACTTCTTGAATTTATGTCCAAATATTTGCAGTGAATTTGCCTCGACGATAGATATCGAGTCCCGAGTTTGTCTTCTGAGTTAAATTCATCCAACCAATAGGCATAACCATCTGAGTAATCAAAGTCATTCTGTTCTTCACTTAAAAAGTATATTGAGGGAATGCATCTCCAATAAGAAGTAGTACACATAAGCCATTCACCATATATCTGAGCCATAACCAATTGGATATCTTGAATGTCTGTTCTTTGATAGTTTAATTTTTTGTTCAAATGGTGAAATCTGTGAACAAATAACTAAGCTACCATATAAATATTATGAATGTGGAAGATGAACAAAGATAAAAGAAGAGGTTGTTTAATGCTCGCGAATCGATCCTAGAAGGTGGAAGATTGTGATTGAAAAAATCTGGGATCAGGTTCTTAGGTGGATTGAAGAAATAAGTTTGAAGATTTGAGATGGAGAGTGAGAGGGGAGAGAAAGTAATATTATTCTTATTTTTAATTTTTAGATTAACAACTTACCAAAATATCATTTTCGCCACTTTTCATTTCAGCATAACATTAATGTTATTTTTTTTACCTAACTTTTATGGTTCACGATGCTAATATGTTCCTAACTAGAAAAGAATTGACCTATTTGTCATTGATCTCATCATGGGAGATATATCCATGTCTAAAATTGTTCCACCTTACAATTTTTTGCAAAGATATGTAAATTGATAATATCGAAATTGAAAATACACCAATTAATTAACTTAAATAATAATGCATTCCTTATTTGTGCTTCAAATTATTATAAACTAAACACATCTTGAGCAGATACACAAAATGAAGATAATGGTATGAAACATTTTAAATTGTATTTGACAACTATAATTATGATCATAATATCATAGTTTTGGGAGTTTCTACAATGATATCAAAATTATAATTAAGGCTTCATTTCTCCACAATTACGGTAAATGCAAAACAAAAATCACGACTACAATCTAAAACATTTCTAGTATATTAAAGGGGATGACTTAGTTTTGTGGACAAAATAAATTGGAAGGACCACATGAAAAATACAATTCTGCAATAAAAAAACGATGATGATGTCAGAATATAAAAGTTGACAATGTGGACAACATAGAAGAAGATGATCCAATAATAACCCAAGTATAACTTAGAGATTTTAGAGACTTAACGGAAAATAAGGAAAATAAAAAAGAAGAAATAATATGGCACTTGATAGAAGAGATGACACTTTGAATTGTGTAGGTTGACATATCCATGAAAGAGACTTTACTGTTGGGTCTTTTGGGTGAAGATTTGGGTGAAGGTGAGGAATGAGAAACATATTATTAATTAGGGTGTAATTTGTTTTTACTAATTTAACAAAATAATATATGCATCATGAATATATTATTATAATGATATTAGGGAATGAACTTCAAGGGCCGGGGAGAAGCCCATATCCTCCAATTATCTTCGGGATGATTTTCACCCTATCTTCATTTTAGTATGTGATATAAACCAAGGGGGCCAATCTATGATTGTGGAGGACAATCTTACAAGTAAGAGAGCCACTTGGAGCCCACATTCTTGGAAGGAAATTATAATAGTTTTTAGTTATTATTTTCAATAAATTGAGATTTTATTCTCATGGGTAGTCTTAGGATTTATTTTTGTCTTAGGATTTATTTTAATTATTATCTAAGTATTTTATTTAGTTTCATTATGAGGGTTGGAAATGTATTTATTTCCTTGTAACATGGTCCAATAGTGGCCAAGGAATTAGGTACTAGAAGGGCACGTGGAAACATCATAAAAATCGTGCATCCACCTTGGAAAGGCCATGAAGACACAATGAAGTCTTACCTATTTTGGAAGAGCACGTGGGGATCTTCTAAGGCAAATACCAAGGGCTCATCAAACCATGGAATTTGTTTCCTAATCCAAACAAATCAGATTGGAATGCCATCAAGGAGGTCCAAAATTTTCCTTATGTGAGGATGGCGTGTAAATGCAAGGGAATCCATTCAAAAACTTTCCTTATCAATTCAACTCAGATTGGAATGCCATCAAGGAGGTCCAAAACTTTCCTTATATGAGGATAGCGTGTAAAGGCAAGGGAATCCATTCAAAAACTTCCCTGATTCAGTTCAACTCAGATTGGAATGCCATCAAGGAGGTCCAAAACTTTCCTTATGTGAGGATGGCGTGTAAATGCAAGGGAATCCATTCAAAAACTTTCCTTATTCAAGATTAGCACATGTGGGAATTAGGCCAAGGCAATCAGAATTCAAATCTTCTCCAAATCATGAAGATAATGGCAAGCTTTAAAAACTTACCAAATTGAGATTTACACATGTGGGAATTCAGCCAAGGCAACTA
>NW_017727839.1:14213-27915 GCF_001865875.1 Lupinus angustifolius | reverse complement strand
GAGTTTTTGCTTAGGTTTTAGGCTTTGATCTTTATTATAATATCTGAGTATTAAGTACTCATTCATAACTCAAAGCATTGTTATTCAAGGATTGGGAAAATCCTAACTGCGGTTAGGTAAGGTGTTCTTCACACAAAGACTTGCAGGTCTTGGGATAAAGAGCGATACCTTGGTTGTGGCCGAATCGCATAAGAAAGGTTTTAGTGTGGGGCATAAGAAAGGTTCTTCACACAAAGACTTTCGTTCCCCACTTGATTGTAGTGTGGGGCATATCTCGCCAAATCTTCAAATTTGGCAACATATTCCCCACTAGTCATGCTCCTCTACTGCAGACGCAAGAACTTTATCTCTTTCTTTGTTCTCATGTCGGCATGAAAGTATTTCTGTAGAAATATCTCCTAAAAAGTTGTCCAGTTAAAAACTTGTTATTCATGCATCATCCGGCGTCTAGTAAAATCCCATCATTTTTTAGCCTCCTTTGTCAGCATGTAGGTCGCATTGGTGACCTTTTGTTCCTCAATGCACATCAGTGCCCGAAAAATTCTTTCCAACTCCTGGATCCAATCGTTTCCAGCATCAGGTGCAAAACCTCATTCAAACTTTGGCAGTTGGCGGCAACATAACTCGTCCTGATATAAACCAAGGGGGGCAACCTATGATTGTGGAGGACAATCTTACAAGTAAGAGAGCCACTTGGAGCCCACATTCTTGGAAGGAAATTATAATAGTTTTTTGTTAGGGAAGGAAATTATAATAGTTTTTAGTTATTATTTTCAATAAATTGAGATTTTATTCTCATGGGTAGTCTTAGGATTTATTTTAGTCTTAGGGTTTATGTTAATTATTATCTAAGTATTTTATTTAGCTTCATTAAAATGATGTAATATGAGGGTTGGAAATGTATTTATTCCCTTGTAACATGGTCCAATAGTGGCGAAGGAAAATCATAAAAATCGTAAAAATCGTGCATCCATCTTTGAAAGGCCATGAAGACACAATGAAGTCTTACCTTTTATGGAAGAGCACGTGGGGATCTTCTAAGGAAAATACCAAGGGCTCATGAAACCATGAAATATTTTTCTTAATCAAAACAAATCAGATTGGAATGCCATCAAGGAGGTCCAAAACTTTCCTTATATGAGGATGACGTGTAAAGGCAAGGGAATCCATTCAAAAACTCCCCTTATCAATTCAACTAAGATTGGAATGCCATCAAGGAGGTCCAAAACTTTCCTTATGTGAGGATGGCGTGTAAATGCAAGGGAATCCATTCAAAAACTTTCCTTATTCAAGATTAGCACATGTGGGAATTAGGCCAAGGCAATCAGAATTCAAATCTTCTCCAAATCATGAAGATAATGGCAAGCTTTTAAAAACTTACCAAATTGAGATTTACACATGTGGGAATTCGGCCAAGGCAACTACAACACCCAAGCAACAGAATTCTCCTATTAAGAGGGCTTGGTACACATCTTTGAGGAAGAAACAAAAGGAAAGTAGCCAACCAAGAACAGCCCCATATGGAAAGAATTTCATGAGCATTAATCCTCATCAAAGTGCTCCACACGTTTTTTATTTGAATCGATAAGGTAGTTGAATGCAAATCAATGTAATTTACTCACTCATTCATGTTGAATCAAGGCTTGGCCTATATGTAACCGAATTGCCTTATGAATAAACGAATTCATATTTTAGTTGGATAATTTCCATTGCAAGTTGAGCTTTGCTCCTACACTTAGAACTTATGAAGGATCCATCCTTGTGGCGTTCATAGGCTTATCACCATTGGTGTGGCGCCTTAACCTTGTTCTTATCAAAGATCCTTCCTTGTGGTGAACCTCCTTGGCTTATCAAGCTAGTTTGCTTGTGGCGCCTCCCCCCTTCATTCTAATCCATTTTCTTTTATCCAAACATAAAAATAAAAAGACAAAGAAAGTATATACAAAAATGTGCCTATATACAATACATTTATTCCCTATACATTTCATACCATTTTCATACACAAAAACGTGGACATTAATGAAAATTCTATTTCGCGATTCCAATTAAGTTTCAGGCAAGAACGATCGACAAAGAAAGCAAACCACCCCCTTGAGGTTCGCATCACGTCCAAACGCCTATACTGAGCCGGACCTTGAGTTGGTTGTTGTTGTTGCTGATTCAGTTGATGCAAGGTAGCATTCACATTTTGAATTGTTGCTGTCATTGCAGCCATGAAATCGGGGTTAGCAGCTCCACGTCCAACCATCATAAATCTGCAAACATCAGATGAGTATGAGATACTTCTTCTACCAGAATCACCCACAATTTGTATATTCACTCGAATGCTACTACCAAACACTTAAACACACAAAGTCATACAAGACAGCATGTAAGGCCATGCCCAAGGCCAGATAGAGAAGAGCTATTCTAATACCACTTAATGTAACGCTCCGAAAATTACTGCATAAAATAGTATGATTAATCTTGGGAAAATGGGTAATTATTTTATATTTTATGTAACATGTAAACGTAAATTATTTTCCTTACATCCATTTCTTTTTCAAGATGTCACATTTTTATAAACTGCATAAAAATAAATAGTCGATACATAATGGTAATTAAGAATAGTACAATACTTTTGCTAAAAGCTTTTCATTAAAAAAACTTGACCCTGCGACACACACAATCATCTATGGCTTGGTCCAGTACAATGTGGCTACAAAATACAAGGGGGAATCTACTCATCCCCTAAACTAAAAACTATACAAAGTAGGTTGAGATATTTAGCACTTTAAAAGTACCTTACACAGATACCCTACTCCAAAAATCAAAACAGAACAGGAAATAGCTTCCAATGGCTAGCTCTAGTGTCAATGTAGGCAATAGAACCCTTGCTCGGATCATCCTCCATCTCGGAGTCAGAGGAGAGATCTTCCACCTCGATGGAGTCCTCTATACAAATCAACTCGATACAATCCTCCTCCTCAGCTTCCAGTTCCTCTTCATCTTCCATCTCCTCCTTCGTGTCATAGGCCAAATTCAACGACCTAAACCATGTTCTCGCATCTGCATGACGTTCGGGCATGGTCTGCCGAGCGGCTCTCCTTCAAGATGGGGAACAGATCACATTGTCTCAATTCCTTCGCCTCGTAGATGGTCGTGCAGCAGCGAGTCTACAAGTAGTCACAGACTGGGTAGATGATAAGGCATGTGCCGACCTCCGTTATGGCAGAGTAAAGGAAGCCTCTAAGTCTGTATGATGGGATGGAAAGCGCATCATGGCGTCATTAACACCATCTCCAATTCCAAGGCACAAGGGCCTGTGTAGGTGTAGCAATTTTCGTCAATCCTCAATGCCCCTTCCAGGGACATCGAGAATCGGTAGTTCTGAATGGTCCATCTGAATAAGAATGCGTACCAAAAACTAGCAGAAAGAAAGGGAATAAGACATCTCATGAATATTTTTCATCCACGGCGTGGAAATATACAAAATATTACATTCAGACTTAACGCACATAATATACAATCTATATTATCACATACATAGATGCAAATGATGAATGATGTTGTAACTCAGATTATGAGGATCAAAATCCACAAGTTCAATGTATAAATGTTATATTTATTTCATTCATACTTACACCAATATTCTCCCAATAAACTATTCAGAAATAACCGAGAGTACAGGTCCCCCATAACAAGCCGATTTGAACGTACCAAATTATTCTTCGCAAGGATATATGATCGATCTATTCCAAAAGAACTGTCCATTTCAGGACGGTGTCGTATCAAACACTTTCTGAGCATCCCTCTCATCGATCTTGAATGAAAAGAGGGATTATCATAGATCATCTAGTTTGCACTATGAGAGCTGTTCGATCCAACATAATACCTCATCTAGGAATATAAGGGACATGCCTCACTTAGACTCTCCATCAAGGCTTTGTTGGTACATCACCGCCATCACTGACCCTCTCAACATCTCGGGGCACGTTCGTGTCCCGTAACTTTCATCTCCACTACTTCATTATTCACAATGAGTATGCACACTAACCGAGGATAGTAGATTAAATCTTTTAATCATTCTTTTATTAAGATCGGCCTATCCTAACACATCTCCCATTGAGAACGCTTTTAGTTGAACCCGATCTTAACATCAATAGAGGAAAAAATTATCACAACTACGAACCATCCCTGAATCATCATGGAACCTTTCAGGCCTCACCCTTAACAATGGAATTTTTAGTACTTATTACTTTGGTTGTGATGAACTTCTTGTACAAACTTTGAAGAGTCTAATGTGATTGATCCTTCTTATGAAGTTTACATCTTTGGAGTACATTATCCCCAATGAAGGGTGTTTATAGGTTTGATTGAAGAAGAATGGGTTTGAGAAACTAGAACTTGAAGAAAATGAAACCTTCGTAGAAATGTTATAATTGGACTCTCTCCAAAGTGAGAGTTGTCACTTAAACGATAAAAATTATCCAACCTTCTTGGAGACCTCTCGCCCGAGCAAGAGCTGCCACTCAAGTGAGGCCTCTGATAATCGATTATGCTTACACGTTAATTGATTATCATCATTACAAGATAAAATTTCTAGAACCTTTTCGCCCAAGTGAGAGCTGTTGCTCAAGTGACGGCTGTGATAATCGATTATACCCACACGTTAATCGATTATCCAGTTACAAGATAAAATTATTGGGACCTCTCACCCAAGCGAGAGAATGGCGCTTAAGCGACGAAAACAAGTCAAAAATTATTGGGACCATTCGCCCAAGCGAGAGCTATCACTCAAGCGATAGAAGCATGCCTAACTCGCTAAAGACTTCTCGCCCAAGCGAGAGCCTGTCGCTCAAGCGAGGGCTTCGATAATCGATTATCATGTTACTGTTATTAGAATAATGTTCATTCATGGATAAACACAACATTACTCCATACAAATACCTAACTTCAACAAGTATACAATTGATTAAGTACATGATTTCTTAATACCCAAAACAACTCCAAACTTTTGACAAAGTTTACGAGGTCCGAATGTCATATTTTGACACCACTATGTCATGATGTATTCTCCCTCACCTTAGTGATGTGACTAATGTGATGAAACATTGCGATTAAAAACATACCCGAGTCGGGTCGACTAAAACTCGGTCGGAGATTTACAATCTCCTTATTTAGGGTTACATCTAGAACGTCAAAACTTCGATTTAAGAGTGAAAAATATCTAGAGTTGAGTTATGGACAAACTTGGTGTCAAATTTGACTCGAAATAATATTTCGAAGCCAATGGCGCAATTGGAATTCAATTTCCCAGTTACATAACTCAAAAATCACCTTTTGGGCCGAAATTGTGGTGAATTTGGGCCCGAAAGAGGCCTGGAGACTTTTAGTCTAAAAAACTTATGCAAATTTACCATAAATTTGGAAATCACGATACAAGACTAAAACTCAACTGAGGTTTAGCCTAAACCAAAGCTGATTAATTTCTAACATTAATTTCTTGTCAACTAAATAATTAATAAAATGCGCATATAAAATCAACATGTTACAAGATGGCGATCCCTAATGCAGTGTGGTACTCTGCTAATGTTGTAGTTCTAGTTTCGAGGCATGTTGTCACCCCACTTGTCAAGGAGCATCGAGCAAGGGAGGAGCCAGTGTCTTATCCCCTAGTGATCATCATTAATTCTGACACTAAGATGGAGGATGACCCTGATGAGCCCGAGTCTTCATATTCATGAGTAGCATAGTTTTCTAGTTGTTGTTGTTAGATGACGATATTATGGACCCATTTTACTTTCGGTAACATTGATGTAATTCCAGATGCCTATGATTTAGTTGTATTTTGATTATAGTCTGTACTATTGGAGAGACTGTTGCCTCAAACACCTGACTTTTATTTCTGACACTTAACTCTCACGCATCAGGTTATGCTAAGTGAGATTGTTAAGTGGTGTGGCTCATTTTGGAAAAATAATCAGAGAACTATCATATACTATCTAGTTTTTAAATTTGCTTATCACCCAAGTTTTGAATTTCCGTGAAGTTTCAACATGCGACGTTTCAAAATGGGATGTTTGGAGAAAAAGGAATCGACTAAATTAACCTTATTTTCATAATCATATGTAAACCTTTTTAACAAGTATTCAGGTTAATCTTTCTGTGGCAACATCTCTTTTGAAAATAAAGAATTTACCTTCAAATTATCAATTCTTCGAATTACATAGTTTAACCTTTTTATTGAAATAAAAAATCTCTAAATATCTTCGGATGGCATTTCCGGGCATTACATTTAGTGGTATCAGAGCTGAGTCAATCCTATACGACTTAGGGTATAGCCTTATATGCTTTCTTATGTGATTGTGATTGTTTGTTGTGTGGAATTGTGAAGTTGTTCATTTTTCTGAAGAGCCATATTAATTTAGTCTGTAGCCTTTTGAAGGATTGTGCAGTTTGAAGTAATAAATACGTGCAAGTTAAGTATGGATGGACATGGAGCTCCAAGCGTTGCTTTCATGATGGAGTTAGCGGTTATGTTGTTAGGTGTCAATGCTAACTTGAATCACCTAAACCATCAGGCGGCTCAAAACCAAAATGTGCCATGACAAATGGAACTACGAGGGTTGGGCGAGTTCTATAAGCGTCACCCACCATCTTTTGCAGAATATTACTTATGTCGAGTACATGTTGGCGAAAGAGGCTGAAAATTGGTGGAGTTACACAAAGCGCCAGATGATGCATGAGCATCAAGGAATCACCTGGACTTCTTTCAAAGAGAAGTTTCTGGCTAAGTACTTTCCTTTAGACATGAGGGTAAAGAAGGAGATGGACTTCTTGCACTTGGAACAAAGGAATCTATCTATCAGTTGAGGAGTTGGCCAAGTATGCACCTCACTACAATCAAGGAGATAATGATAGATTGGAAACACGACTTGAAGGTGAAGTTTGTGCACCAACAGATTGGAAACTTTCCAACCTTGTTACATAGGTGCAGGATGTGTGAGGATATTTTGAAAGCTAAAAGTGTTGTTGCGAAGAGTTATGTTCCTTAAATCAACTTTGGACCACAAAGGAATATGGTGCAAGGGAAAGGAAAAGGAAAGATATTCCAAAACAACCGCAAACCATACAATCGACCTTTTGCGCATCGTAGACAAGGATTCAAACATCACAGTACTCATGGATCTCAATTCAACAAGGCGGGTGGATGAAATGGAAATGGAGCACCCTAGTGTTCTCATTGTCGTCGTCCACATCATGGGACAGTTTTCCCTAGTGTTAGTAGTCGTCGTTATATCTGTGAGCAAGTCAGACACTTCAAGAAGGATTGCCCACAACTTGCTAAGAAGGAGGAGCTGAATGCTATCAATGCTGGTGGGCCTAAGATGAAAGGAAAAGTGTTTACCATGAACGGAATGGAAGCCGCAGGAGCTGAGGAACTCATTCAAGCTACGTGTCTCATTAATGATATTCCCTTGATTGTAATGTTTGATTCAGGCGTGACTCATTATTTCATATCTAGTGATGTTGTGAAAAAGTTAAAATTGCATGTCTGTTCACTTTCATATGATCTCATTGTGTCTACCCCTACTAATTCCCTAGTAGTAGCGTCAACTTTATGTCCCCAATACCCTGTTAAGATAGGCGATTGAATCTTTTTAATAGACTTGATCTGCTTACCTTTAGTCCACCTAGATGTAATTCTAGGGACGGATTGGTTGTCAACCAACCATGTACTCTTGAACTATTTTGATAAAACCATAGTTTTTAGTGACCCTAATCACCAAAAGACGTCTCCCGATTCATCGAGCTACCCGAATGCTAACTCAGTCGGAACATGTCTTAAAGGAGGAACCATGGTGTGTTTTCTCTTAGCAACTATTGAAGGGAAGGAGGGTCAAAATATCGAAAGCTTACCCATCATGTGCAACTACCTAGAGGTTTTTCCTGAAGACATACCTGGTTTGCCACCTGTCACAAAAGTAGAGTTAGCTATCAACCTAATTCTAGGAACGAGAACAATATCTATGGCACCATATAGAATGGCGCCTTTGGAACTAGCAGAACTAAATAAGCAATTGGAAGATCTGTTGGTGAAGCAATTCATTCAACCAAGTGTATCACCATGGGGCGGTCTATTGATGTTTGTCAAGAAGAAGGATGGTAGCATGAGGGTGTGCACTAACTACAGATAGTTGAACAAAGTGTTAGTGAAGAACAAGTATCCCCTGCCTAGGATTGATAATTTGATGGATTAGCTAAGATGAGCAACAATTTTCTTAAAGATTGATCTTATAATGGGATACCATCGGATTCGGGTCAAAGAATGAGATATTCCAAAGCTACTTTCCGAACCTGATATGGACACATTGAGTACCTGGTGATGCCTTTTGTTGTTACCAACACACCTGTTGTATTCAAGGATTACATGAATATGGTTTTCCACCCTAATCTGGATTCATTTGTGGTTGTTTTCATTGACGATATTTTCATATACTCTAAGAACATGGATGACCATGCAAAACATCTGAAGATTGTGTTGTAGACCCTAAAGTAAAAGCAATTATATGCAAAGTTGTCAAAGTGCATGTTTTGGTTGGAATTTGCGGACTTCCTTGGACATGTGATTTCCAAAGATGGGATCACAGTGGACCCAACTAAGGTAGAAGTAGTGATGGATTGGAAAACACTCGAGACAGTTGCAAAAATACGAAGCTTCCTTGGGTTGGTTGGTTACTACCATAAATTCATTGAAGGTTTCTCAAAGTTAGCTTTACCGTTGACAATGTTGACAAGAAAGGGACAACCTTTCTCATGGACAGAGAAGCGCGAAGCAAACTTCTAAGAGCTAAAGAAGAGGCTAACAACCTCAATAGTGTTAGTCTTACCAGACCCAGGTAAAACTTTCAATGTGTACTGTGATGTGTCAAAGTAAGGTCTAGGATGTGTTCTGATGCTAGAAGGAAAAGTAGTTTCGTATGCATCTAGACAACTGAAACCACATGAATAGAATTACCCTACTCATGATTTGGAGCTAACGGAAGTGGTATTTGCTTTGAAGAAATGGAGGCGCCATCTCTATGAGACAATATTTGAGGTCTTTAGAAATCATAAGAGCTTGAAGTACTTGATGATCAAAAGGATCTAAATATGAGACGGAGAAGATGGATGGAACTACTTAAGGACAACGAATTTCAACTTCAGTATCACCCTGGAAAAGATAATGTAGTAGCAGATGCATTAAGTAGGATGTCTCTGCATATATCGTCCATGATGGGAAGGGAGATAAGGTTAATAGAATATTTTTGAGATATCAATTTGGATGTACAAGTTAAACATAAGAGTCTGATTTTGAGAATGTTGACCATCACAAAGGACTTCTTAGTTCAGGTGAAAGAGCTATAAAAGGTAGATGACGAACTACAAGCCAAAAAGAATCTGTCTGGTATAGACAAGGAAACAAAATTCCTGGAAGGAACCGATGGAATCCTAAGGTATTAGGATAGGATTTGTATACCTTTAGAACCAAAAGTAAGGGATATGATTCTAGAAGAGGCTCATAAGAGTAAGCTGAGTATTCATCCTAGAACCACTAAAATTTACCAAGACCTTAAGAAGATGTTCTGGTGGTCAGGAATAAAATGGGAAGTAGCAGAATATGTGTCTTGCTATTCGGTGTGCCAAAAACTGAATATCGAGCATCAAAGACCCGAAGGAGAACAACAAACCTTAGCAATTCCTATTTGGAAGTGGTACAGTATAGTAATGGACTTTGTTACGAGTTTTCCAAAGACGCAAAAGGGATACAACTCGATTTGGATGATTGTGGATCGTTTAACTAAGACCGCGCATTTCTTACCAATAAACATTAAGTATTCCTTAGAGAAATTGGCGGATTGTACATCAATGAGATTGTCAAACTTCATGGAGTACCTTTCGACATCATTTCAGATAGAGATCCTCGTTTTACGTCTAAGTTTTGGCAAAGTTTATAAACCACATTGGGTACAAAATTGAGTTTGAGTTCTGCTTATGAACCACAAGCCAACAGTCAGTTAGAAAGAACAAACCAATTGTTGGAAGATTTGCTTAGAGCATGTGTGCTTGAGCATCGGGGAGTTGGGATGTATTTCTACCATTGATCGAGTTTACCTACAATAACAGCCTTCATTCAAGTATTGGGATGGCACCTTATGAAGCTCTTTAAATAAGGAAGTGTATGACCCCGTTGTGCTAGTTTGGAACAGGTGAGAACATGACGTTAGGACCCGATGTGATCCAGAAGACAATAGAGAAGATAAAGATAATAAGGGAAAGTATCGAGATTGCTCAGAGTAGACAAAAAAGTTACCATGACAAGAGAAGGAGACCCCTCCATTTTGATTAAGGTGATCACATATTCATGAGAGTAGTTCCGAGACTAGTATTGGCTGTATCTTAAAACCTAAAAAGCTTACTCCCAGATTCATAGAACATTACCAAATTCTCAAAAAGGTTGGCCCTGTATCGTATCAGATAGCCTTACCCCCTTTACTCTCAAACCTCCATAATTTCTTTCATGTCTTAAAACTTAGAAATTACATTCTTGACCCATCGCATGTAATCGAACCCGATACAATACAACTCAAGGAAAATCTCACTTTTGAGACACTACCATCAGGGATTACTTATCGTAGTGTAAAGCATTTGCGAGGTATGGAAATCACTTTGGTGAAAGTGATTTGGAGTCAGTCCAAGGGTGAGGATGCTACATGGGATCTAGAGAGTAGCATGCGATAATCATATGCCCATTTGTTTCAACTAGGTATGCCTAATTTTCGAGGACGAAAATTCTTGTAAGTTGGGGAGGATTATAACACCGTGATTTTTCCAAACATGTTAAATGAATTATTAATATATTAAGCAATTAATATCTTTTAATAATTCGTAATATTTAGATAATCCTAGAGTACGTGAGATACTCACGGATACGATAATCATATATATTATCCAATGATAATATATCGAATCAGAAACCCTTAAAATGGAATCTGACTATGATCTTCATCTGACACTCAGTATAGAGTGGGCTTTTATTATCAGAGTGACAAACTGAAGTTTTAAGTACAAAAATCAGTTTTAGTTCATGTTTTACAGTCAAATCGAGTGTAAACTCAAATAGTTTTGTTTTCGAACTTTTACACCTTGTACAACATGAGGAATTGCATAGTATAGATCAATATAATGTTTCTATCTACACAATGTTAATCGATCGAGTTTGAAATTCTCGATATAGGTTTCTTTCCTCCATGAAAATTTTCAAATTTGAAGAGTATTGGAAAAAGAAAAAGGAGTGTCCTTTTTGCATTACATAATCATGTATTTTGCTTGTAAGACAAGCCAAAGGGAAGGCATCTAGAGTTGCCATGCATTTAATGAAGTAAGAATAAGCCACCCTTTTGTCTCATCTTTATGATAAGGGCATATTACATAAAAGACAACTACTCTCATTTTTCCACACACACACACACACTAAACTAAAGAGATGAGAGAAGCTCTCATCCCTCTCTTCTTCTTCCCAATATCGTGTGGAGTAGCGAGAGAAGGAGTTTTGCAACTTCAACCTACACAAAAATGCTTCAAAGTCTTGGTTTTTGCACTATGTAACTAGTTATTTTGGACTTTTAACTCATTTTCTTTCTTATTCAACCCTTGTAATATTTTTTTATGTATATTTATCAAAGTTTATGCTTTAAGAATGAGGTTAGAGTAGTTAATGGTGAGGTTGAGGTAGATTGCGGAACCTATGAACTTGGTGAGCTTTTAAGCTAGGATAAGCCAAGAGTTGCATGAAAAAATCTTCCTCTTCTTGTACTTTGTCACAACCGGACCCTACCACTAATTGGAAGCTGTTCATCTTTTTCTTTCTTTCTAAGAATGTTGAGTATGGTTGTTGTATAGTGTTATATGCAAAAACCATGCTTAAAGTAATCTTACATTTAAGAACACACCATTTGTTTTAAAATGTTAAATACTTATGAATCCCCCGTGATTGTAATCCTTTTATAAGTCACCTTTTGAGGTTGACAAAGAGAGTGGAACATCTTAAAATGTTCCGGATATGAACGTTTTATGAAAAATCATATTAAATCAAAATCAGAATATCTTTGTAAAATGTTCCAGATATGAACGTTTTAAGAAAAATAAACATGAGTTTCATTTCTGGAATTTTCATTTTGAAGCTTATTTTAGATAAATATAGTGTATTTTGCTCTCTTTAAAGTATGGTACTGTTACTTTGATAATGACCTTAAAATTAGTAAAACACGATGGACAAATCTGAAAAAATCATATGTAAACTACTGAGACTATTTCAAGGTAGTCTCTGTTTGGAACTATTCAATTTGAAGAACAAAAACAATAGTTGTAGTGTATTTTGGACAGTTTAGAGTAATCTTATAAAAATAGTCCCTATAAAGGGTATTTTCATAATTTTCATAATAAGAACCTAATTTTTGGTATACCGACTTTTTATGACATTCTGAACATTTTATTAGTTGGGACAAAACCATAAATCATTTCTAAAACAAAGTGGTTTTGCAAATTAAGTAAGTTTTCATGAGAACCAACAACTAGAAAATATCGCCTGAGTCCATAAAATATGGCTAACGACATTTTAGTATAATGGCATTGTTTTAACACAAAAAAATTGGTTTTTCATGTGAGGATATAAAGACGGAGTGGAACGTTGTGCAGATGGACGAGACCAATTAGATCGTAAGTGGAAGGACTTCTTCGACACTTCGAGGTGAAGGAGAACCATCGTGACACAATTGTCTTAGAATATGACATTAGGGTCTCCAAACGTATTCACAGTTTGGAGGGTTTGATAGTTAGAAATTTCTACGGGCTAATGATTAGTGTGTTGTTTGGACTAACCCATATGTAAATTCCTAGCCCAGTCATATTTATATGATGTGTCCATTTTTAACTATGTACAATTCCTTGTATGTTATATCTGAAATAAATGTGATGACGATATATCTAATGAATGATATTATTATATAACTTCAATATGCATATATGTTCATGACATGCATATGACTTATGCTAATCTGTTAATTTGTAATCGGATGGGGAATTCCGCTCTTCAAATGTTACCCCGCCGACTGGACGAGGGGACAAAACGATATATATATATATATATAACTTGGGTAAGAAAGTAAGTTAAGATGTAAAAGAACCCCTTAGGAATGAGGGAATGAGTAATGAACTAATCATATAGTACGATGTGAGATTGAAAATATACGAGTGTAGTCCTTTTAGATACTTAGAGGTGGTATGGGTCAATTGCCAACCTTTGGACGGTGAGTTCAGCAAACCATATGAGCTAAGAGATTGAGAGAAATGTGTATATGGTTATGGGAAATGTGTAATAACTTATCGGGTACCTAAGGATATGCATGATTGTATATGCGTCATACTCGAAGTGTAGTGACGAGCCGAGTAAAGCCAAAATTCGTAGAATATCCGCTATTGGAAAATAGGAGACAGATCGGGTCCCACAAGAAGCATTCATCTAGCATTGGGCATAGATGACTAAGAAGGAGATGACTTAGGATGGGCCAATCAAAGGAATTTTAAAAAAAATTCATGTTTAAGATGAAGTGTGAATGATATTGAGCATATGCACGAACCGAAGCTTAGGATTGAAAGAGGAACCAGATGATGACAGAGA
>NW_017727839.1:13316-14113 GCF_001865875.1 Lupinus angustifolius | reverse complement strand
ACAATACTTTTTGGATAAAATATCACAATCTTGTATATTTGTGTTTCTATTTCTCTTTAATGTGTTTTGTAGGATTTACAAAGAAAAAGAAAAGAGAATAAAGACTCCTAAAAACAATACTTTTTGGATAAAATATCACAATCTTGTATATTTGTGTTTCTATTTCTCTTTAATGTGTTTTGTAGGATTTAGAAAGAAAAAGAAAAGAGAATAAAGACTCCTGGTCCAACAAGAAAAAGAGGTCAAACTCAAGGTGCTCACGCAGGCAGCTTAGCATGGACCAAGCTACGTTGAGCTGACTTGGATACCAGCCTGGCACGGTCAGACCCAACCTGACACATACCAAGTTGCTCAAGCAGGCAACTTAACGGACCTTCTTGACCGCTCAGCCTAGCACCAGACAAAGCTTGACACAGTCAGAACACAAGCTTAGCATAGTCAGACACAAGTCTGGCATACGCCCAAGCTGCTGAAGCAGGCAGCTCATTGGTGCCACATGTGTGCTCAGCGGTGAACCAGACACCTGACCAGGTCAGCAAGCACCAAGCCATGTCTCAGTCAGCACGGTCAAAGCTGCTCAACTAGGCAGCTTAGTGGTGCCACATGTGTACTCAGCGGTGTGCACCTAGAATTAACTTAGCCATCAAGAAACCATGAAATCATGTCTGACCTCACTTCAAGTAGCCCACCATAGGCTTTTCAGGAGTAGCTCACCATAGATGGTCCCATAGCTCACAACTAGCCTTGGTGAGTCAAGCTTAAGGAGGTGACCAAGCTACTTGACCAAGTGACCAAAC
>NW_017727839.1:12896-13216 GCF_001865875.1 Lupinus angustifolius | reverse complement strand
TATTCTAAATTTGAATTTTAATCATTGAAGTTGGTGCTTTGGTTAATTTTATTTGTTTGAGAAGTTCTTAATGCTCTTGTTAGATTGATCACCTAAAAACTGATTTCAAGTAATGAAAAATTACTCGTCTCAAACACTTAACAAATAAACTAAGAAGTAGTTGTACTACTTAGTTTATTTGCCAAGTTAAGCATACTTTTCTTAAGATCTTATATTCATTACTACTTCAATATTAGAGTAGCCAAGATTAGGGTGTGACAACCTACTCTCTTTGTGGACGTAGTATTGTTTAGTAGTGAATATAAGTGATCATCATTCTA
>NW_017727839.1:11922-12796 GCF_001865875.1 Lupinus angustifolius | reverse complement strand
GCATTGGAATTTATTTCAACAAAGCCGAGATGGCGAACAAAGAATAAAACCGAGTTCACTTACTTAACCAAATAAAGAAAACACACCGAATAGAAATCTTCGCCTTTCAACAGGAGTTCAGTGACTCAGAGGATGAGGATGAGGAGGAGATGGTGATCCTTAATGTAGTGTGGTACTCTACTAATGTCGTGATTCTAGTTCAGGGGCATGCTATCATCCCACTTGTCGAGGAGCATCGAGCGAGGGAGGAGCCGTTGTCATATCCCCCAATGATCATTATTGATTCTGACATCAAGATGGAGGAGGACTCTGACGAGCCTCAGTCTTCAGATTCTTGAGTAGCATAGTTTTCTAGCTGTTGTTGTTGAATGACGGTATTATGGACCCATTTTACTTTCAGTAAAACTGATGTAATTCCATATGCCTCTATTTTATTTGTATTTTGATTATAGTCTGTATTATTTGGAGAGGTTGTTGCCTCAAACACCTGACTTTTATTTCCGACACTTAACTCTCATGCATCATGTTATGGTAAGTGAGATAGTTAAGTGATGTGGCTCATTTTGGAAAACTAATCAGAGAAGTATCATATACTATCAAGTTTTTAAATTTGCTTATGATTCAAGTTTTGAATTTCAGCAAAGTTTCAACATGTGATATTTCGAAATGGGAAGTTTTTAGAAAAAGGAATCGACTAAGTTAACCTTATTTTCATAATCACTTGTCAACCTTATTAACAAGTAGTCAGGCTAATCTTTTTGTGGTAACATGTCTTTTAAAAAAAATTACCTTCAATTTATCAATTCTTCGAATTATTTATTTTAACCTTTTTATTTAAATAAAAGTATCTTTAAATATTTTCGGATAGCATTTT
>NW_017727839.1:9608-11822 GCF_001865875.1 Lupinus angustifolius | reverse complement strand
AATGTTATTTTTTGGTAGAATGAATCTTAATTTTTTAGATGTATGATCAATGTGTTTTTGAGAAAAATATTTATGTACCTAAAGTGTATGAGTTTGATATGTTGATACTGTATCTATGAATCATAGTATGTCTACTAATGTTATTTTTTGGATACAATGAACCAAGATTTTTCATATGTATGACCATCTATATTTTGATAGGGAAAAATATGCACTGACAGTGTTTAATACATTGTCTTTGTCATTTTATCATTCATCATTCATGTAGCGTGTATAAATCTTTAAATTCATTTTAAAAAATATAATACAAATGGACCATGAATGATTTATGAGTCTGTATAAATCTTTAAATTCACAATGCAAAGATATTATATTCCTACATTTAATAAAATAGTTAATTTGTTTCTTTATATGTAATACGTGTGTTAGATAAATTTAAGGGAAAAATCCATAAAAAAGCTCATACATTTTATTTCTTTTGCAAATAGTTATGATAATTGTTTTTCTTTTTGATAACTCCTTAAATTTTAAGTGTTGGTGAAATTGATATGTACATAAATATAATAAGTATAATGTTAAAAATAAGTATAATGTTACATTATCAATATGTCAAAAATGAAACCACTAGCTACTACAATGCTCATAACATTACAATAGTTCAAGTTAGCCATTATCAGCGAGAAACCCTTAAAATAAAATTGATTGAGAATAAAAGAGTATGTAAGTTTTAGATTTAAAATTAAATCATAGTAATAATATGACAATTGACATTAAAAAAACTGCACGGTGAAAATTATTTACTACTAATAATTTAACATTATTTTTATAGAGACATCAATTTTAATAACAATTAAAGTTTAAGAAGTAATTAGGAAAAAAAGTAGTTAATAAAGATTAGACATAAAAATTTAGACTAGTGAGTTTTCCATTTTTGCCTAAATTTATTAGATATTAATATTACCATTATGCAACCAAAATCATTCATGGCATTTTACCAATAATGAATAGACTTAAAATGTAATTGGATGATCCATCGAATAAAGTTGTCAATAGAGTAATGATTTTCTTAGATTAATATTATTAATCTTAGTTCCTCCTCTAATGGAAGAGAATAAAATTCCTTCTATTTCTAAGGATCATGTCTCCTTATTTATAAGAATTGCATGTTCTTTTATGTAAAGTGATATAATTTTGAATTCACACTCTTTCATGTAAAATGATGCCCTTTTGAATTCACAATCTTTTATAATTATCCGCATTTTTCTTACTACTGATTTTGGTCATCATACCAATTGAAATAAAACATTTAATATATACACAAAAACTTCATATGAAAATTGTGTTGCTAACCACAAACCTTATTTAAATTAGATCACTTTAATATGGTTAATAAAAATAATAATGATAACACATTTAACCATTGCAGGCCTAAAATTTCTAATCATATATCACTAATAAACATTAATTTAAAATGTGAGGTAGACAACAAAATAAATGTAGCACATGGGTTTTAGTCTATATTTTTAATGTATTTTATAAGTAGAACTTAATGTTAAAAAGACATTTCATTTTTGTTTCAAATCCCTTTATTATCAGTGTATCATTCTTTTTCATTCCATTCTATGATGGTCACTTACCAAATACCAAACCTTACCAAGGGTTCATTTTATAATTTATGAAAATGTTAAAATTAAGTCTTAGATTTTTCCTTTTAAAATAAATCTCATTCTTTGAAGAATCCAAATTCATGTTTATGAATGTGGCTTTTAAAAAAGGTTTTTTATATTAAAAAAGTAATACATTTTAATATGAGCCAACCAAGAATTACCATAAGTTATAATACGTTTACATAAAATATAAAACTAAAAAATAATAATTTCTTGATATACATATAATTACTATTAGAAAAAAAATATATACACTGACAGTGTAAAAACATTTATATGCTATCAGTCGATCATTCCTCATTCCTTTTAATCTGAGAGTGCAAAGCGTAAAGGATTACATTAGCAACGTTTGCCTATGTTTTGATGAAGACAAAGAATTAGTTAAAGCTTGAAGATGGCTCGACAATCAACATGCCGAGGGCTCAAGTGGTGTCTTATTAGACTTATGCTATTATTCTTTATTATCTTTTTAGAAGTCTAAGATGCTTGCCATAGATATTGAGTCTAGGTTAGGTAAACCTAGGTGTGAGTCTCACAAGACTTAATA
>NW_017727839.1:8065-9508 GCF_001865875.1 Lupinus angustifolius | reverse complement strand
TGAGGATGAGGATGCGGATGAGGTTGAGGATGAGGATGAGGATGAGGATTAGGATGAGGATGAGGTTGAGGATGAGGATTAGGATTAGGATTAGGAATAGGATTAGGATTAGGATTAGGATTTGGATGAGGATCAGGATGAGGATGAGGATGATGGTGAGGATGAGGGTGAGAGTTAGGATGAGGATGTGGATGAGGATTAGAAGTAGGATTCCGATTAGGATTAGAATTAGTATTAGGATTAGGATTAGGATTAGGATTATGATTAGGATTAGGATTATGACTAGTATTAGGATTAGGACTAGGATTAGGATTAGGACTAGGACTAGAACTAGGATTAGGATTAGGATAACAATTAGGGTTAGGATTAGGGTTAGGATTAGGATTATGATTAGGATTAGGATTAAGATTAGGGTTAGGATAAGTATTAGTATCAGGATGGGGATCAGGTTGGGGATGAGGATGAGGATCAGGATCAGGATGAGGATTAGGATTAGTATTTGGATTAGGATTATGATTATGATTATGATTAGGATTAGGATTACGATGAGGATGAGGATGAGGATGAGGATGAGGATGAGGATGAGCATGAGGATGAGGATGAGGATGAGGATGAGGATGAGGATGAGATGAGGATTAGGATTAGGATTAGGATTAGGATCAGGATTAGGATACAGATGACGATGGGGATGAGGATAAGTATAAGGATTAGGATGAGGATGAGGATGAGGATGGGGATGAGGATGAGGATGCGGATGCGGATGAGGATGAAGATGAGGATGAGGATGAGGATGAGGATGAGGATGAGGATGAGGATGAGGATGAGGATGAGGATGAGGATGAGGATGAGGAATAGGATTAGGATTATGGTGAGGATGAGGACTAGGATTAGGAATTCGATTAGGGTTAGGATTTGGATTAGGATTAGGGTTAGGATTAGAATTAGGACTAGGACTAGGATTAGGATTAGGATTAGGATTAGGGTTAGGGTTAGGGTTAGGATTAGGATTAGGATTAGGATGAGGATAACGATGAGGATGAGGATTAGGGTGCGGATGAGGATGAGGATGAGCATGAGAATTAGGATTAGGATTAGGAATAGGAATAGGGTTAGGGTTAGGGTTAGGATTAGGATTAGGATTAGGATCAGGACGAGGACGAGGGTGAGGATGAGGGTGAGAGTGAGGATGAGGATGTGGATGAGGATTAGAAGTAGGATTTGGATTAGGATTAAATTAGTATTAGAATTAGGATTAGGAATAGGATTAGGATTAGGATTAGGATTAGGATTAGGACTAGGATTAGGATTAGGACTAGGATTAGGATTAGGACTAGGATTAGGATTAGGACTAGGATTAGGATTAGGACTAGGATTAGGATTAGGACTAGGATTAGGATTAGGACTAGGATTAGGATTAGGACTAGGATTAGGATTAGGACTAGG
>NW_017727839.1:7274-7517 GCF_001865875.1 Lupinus angustifolius | reverse complement strand
GATGAGCATGAGGATGAGGATGAGGATTAGGATTAGGATTAGGATTAGGAAATGGAGTAGGGTTAGGATTAGGATTAGGATTAGGATTAGGGTTTGGATTAGTATTATGATTAGGATGAGGATGAGGATGCGGATTAGGACGCGGATGAGGATGAGGACGAGGATGCGGATTAGGATGAGGATGAGGATGAGGATGAGGATGAGGATGAGGATGAGGATGAGGATGAGGATGAGGATGAGGAT
>NW_017727839.1:6673-7174 GCF_001865875.1 Lupinus angustifolius | reverse complement strand
AGGATTGAGATAAGGATTAGGATTAGGATTAGGAATAGCAATAGGGTTAGGATTGGGATTAGGATTAGGATTAGGATTAGGATGAGGATGGGGATGAGCATGAGATTGAGGAGCAGGAGGAGGATAATGATGAGGATGAGGAGGAGGATGAGGACGCGTATTAGTATTAGGATTAGGATTAGGATTACGATTAGGATTAGGATTAGGATTAGGATTAGGATGAGGATTAGGAGTAGGATTTGGATTAGGATGGGGATTAGGATGGGGATGAGGATGAGGATGAGGACGGGGATTAGGATGGGCTTAAGGATGAGGATGAGGATTTGGATTAGGATTAGGATTATGATTAGGATTAGGAATAGGAATAGGGTTAGGATTCGGAATAGGATGAGGTTGAGGATAAGGATGGGGATGAGGATGAGGATGAGGATGAGGATGAGGATGAGGATGAGGATGAGGATTAGGATTAGAATTAGGTTTAGGATTAGGATTAGGATTAGG
>NW_017727839.1:5175-6573 GCF_001865875.1 Lupinus angustifolius | reverse complement strand
TAGGATTAGGGTTTGGATTAGTATTAGGATTACGATGAGGACGAGGATGCGGATTAGGATGCGGATTAGGATTAGGATTAGGATTAGGATTAGGATTAGGATTAGGATTTGGATTAGGGTTAGGTTTAGGATTAGGATTCTGATTAGGAAAGGGATGAGGTTGGGGATGAGGACGAGGACGAGGATGAGGGTGAGGATGAGGATTAGGATGAGGATGAGGATGAGGATTAGGATTAGGTTTAGGATTAGGAATTGGAGTAGGGTTAGGATTAGGATTAGGACTAGGGTTAGCATTAGGATTAGGATTAGGATTAGGATGAGGATAGGATGAGGATGAGGATGAGGATGAGGATGAGGATGAGGATGAGGATGAGGATGGGCGCGAGGATGACGATGAGGATGAGGATTAGGATTAGGATTAGGAATAGCTATAGGGTTAGGAATAGTATTAGGATTACGATTAGGATGAGGATGGGGATGGGGATGATCCTGAGGACGAGGATGAGGATAAGGATGAAGATTAGGATTAGGAATAGGATTAGGATTAGGATAAGGATTAGGATTAGGATTAGGATTAGGATTAGGATTAGGATTAGGATTAGGTTTTGGATTAGGATTAGGATTAGGATTAGCATTAGGATTAGGATTAGGATTAGGATTAGGATTAGGATTACGATTAGGGTTAGGATTAGGATTCGGATTAGGATGGGGATGACGTTGGGGATGAGAACGAGGATGAGGATGAGGATGAGGATGAGGATGAGGACTAGGATTAGGTTTAGGATTAGGAATTGGAGTAGGGTTAGGATTAGGATTAGGACTAGGGTTAGCATAGCATTAGGATTAGGATGATGATGAGGATGAGGATGAGGATTAGGATTGGCGCGAGGATGACGATGAGGATTGGGATTAGGATTAGGATTAGGAATAGAAATAGGGTTAGGATTAGGATTAGGGTTAGGATTAGGAATAGGATTAGAATGAGTATGAGGATAAGGATGAGGATGAGGATGAGGAGGAGGATGAGGATGAGGAGGAGGATGAGGATGAGGAGGAGGATGAGGATGAGGAGGAGGATGAGGATGAGGAGGAGGATGAGGATGAGGAGGAGGATGAGGATGAGGAGGAGGATGAGGATGAGGAGGAGGATGAGGTTGAGGGTGAGGAGGAGGATGAGGTTGAGGATTAGGATTAGGATTAGGATTAGTTATAGGAGTAGGGTTAGGATTAGGAATAGGATTAGAATGAGTATGAGGATAAGGATGAGGATGAGGATGAGGACGAGGATGAGGAAGAGGATGAGGATGAGGATTGTGATTATGATTAGGATTAGGATTAGGATTAGGATTAGGATTAGGATTAGGATTAGGATTAGGATTAGGATAAGTATTAGGATAA
>NW_017727839.1:2936-5075 GCF_001865875.1 Lupinus angustifolius | reverse complement strand
TGGAATAAGAGTAGGGTTAGGATTAGGATTAGGATTAGGGTTAGGATTAGGATTAGGATTAGGATTAGGATGTAGACGAGGATGAGGAAGAGGATTAGGATTATGATTTGGAATAAGAGTAGGGTTAGGATTAGGATTAGGATTAGGATGAGGTGACGATGAGGATGAGGGTGAGGGTGAGGATGAGGACGAGGACGAGGATGAGGATGAGGATGCGGATGAGGACGAGGACGAGGATGAGGATGAGGATGCGGATGAGGACGAGGACGAGGATGAGGATGAGGATGCGGATGAGGACGAGGACGAGGATGAGGATGAGGATGCGGATGAGGACGAGGACGAGGATGAGGATGAGGATGCGGATGAGGACGAGGACGAGGATGAGGATGAGGATGCGGATGAGGACGAGGACGAGGATGAGGATGAGGATGCGGATGAGGACGAGGACGAGGATGAGGATGAGGATGCGGATGAGGACGAGGACGAGGATGAGGATGAGGATGCGGATGAGGACGAGGACGAGGATGAGGATGAGGATGCGGATGAGGACGAGGACGAGGATGAGGATGAGGATGCGGATGAGGACGAGGACGAGGATGAGGATGAGGATGCGGATGAGGACGAGGACGAGGATGAGGATGAGGATGCGGATGAGGACGAGGACGAGGATGAGGATGAGGATGCGGATGAGGACGAGGACGAGGATGAGGATGAGGATGCGGATGAGGACGAGGACGAGGATGAGGATGAGGATGCGGATGAGGACGAGGACGAGGATGAGGATGAGGATGCGGATGAGGACGAGGACGAGGATGAGGATGAGGATGCGGATGAGGACGAGGACGAGGATGAGGATGAGGATGTGGATGTGGATGAGGATAAGGATGAGGGCGAGGATGAGGATGAGGATGAGGGTGAGGGTGAGGATGAGGACGAGGACGAGGATTAGAATTAGGATTAGGATTAGGATGAGGTGACGATGAGGATGAGGGTGAGGGTGAGGGTGAGGGTGACGGTGAGGGTGAGGGTGAGGATGAGGACGAGGACGAGGATTAGAATTAGGATTAGGATTAGGATGAGGATGAGGATGAGGATGCGGATGAGGATGAGGATGCGGATGAGGATGAGGATGCGGATGAGGATGAGGATGCGGATGAGGATGAGGATGCGGATGAGGATGAGGATGCGGATGAGGATGAGGATGCGGATGAGGATGAGGATGCGGATGAGGATGAGGATGCGGATGAGGATGAGGATGCGGATGAGGATGAGGATGCGGATGAGGATGAGGATGCGGATGAGGATGAGGATGCGGATGAGGATGAGGATGCGGATGAGGATGAGGATGCGGATGAGGATGAGGATGCGGATGAGGATGAGGATGCGGATGAGGATGAGGATGCGGATGAGGATGAGGATGCGGATGAGGATGAGGATGCGGATGAGGATGAGGATGCGGATGAGGATGAGGATGCGGATGAGGATGAGGATGCGGATGAGGATGAGGATGCGGATGAGGATGAGGATGCGGATGAGGATGAGGATGCGGATGAGGATGAGGATGCGGATGAGGATGAGGATGCGGATGAGGATGAGGATGCGGATGAGGATGAGGATGCGGATGAGGATGAGGATGCGGATGAGGATGAGGATGCGGATGAGGATGAGGATGCGGATGAGGATGAGGATGCGGATGAGGATGAGGATGCGGATGAGGATGAGGATGCGGATGAGGATGAGGATGCGGATGAGGATGAGGATGCGGATGAGGATGAGGATGCGGATGAGGATGAGGATGCGGATGAGGATGAGGATGCGGATGAGGATGAGGATGCGGATGAGGATGAGGATGCGGATGAGGATGAGGATGCGGATGAGGATGAGGATGCGGATGAGGATGAGGATGCGGATGAGGATGAGGATGCGGATGAGGATGAGGATGTGGATGTGGATGAGGATAAGGATGAGGGCGAGGATGAGGATGAGGATGAGGATGAGTTTGAGGATGAGGGTGAGGGTGTGGGTGAGGGTGACTTTGAGGATGAGGATTAGGATTAGGATTAGGGTTAGGATTAGGATTAGGATGAGGAGAAGCATGAGGATGAGGATGAGGATGAGGATGAGGATGAGGATGAGGAT
>NW_017727839.1:2367-2836 GCF_001865875.1 Lupinus angustifolius | reverse complement strand
TGAGGATGAGGATAAGGATTAGGATTTGGATTAGGATTAGGATTAGGATTAGGATTATGATGAGGATTAGGGTTAGGGTTAGGATTAGGATTAGGATTAGGATGGGGATAAGGTTGGGGATGAGCATGAGGATGAGAATGAGGATGAGGCTGAGGATGAGGATATGGGTGAGGATGAGGATGAGGATGAGGATGAGGGTGAGGGTGAGGGTGATGATGAGGATGATGATTAGGATTAGGATTAGGATTAGGATCATAATTAGGATTAGGATTAGGATTAGGATTTGGATCAGGATTAGGATTAGGATTAGATTAGGATTAGGATTAGGATTAGGAATAGGATTAGGATTAGGATTAGGGTTAAGGTAAGGGATAGGATTAGGATAAGGATAAGGATTAGGATTAGGATTAGGGTTAGGATTAGGATTATGATTAGGATTAGGATTAAGATTATGGTTAGGATTATGATT
>NW_017727839.1:1270-2267 GCF_001865875.1 Lupinus angustifolius | reverse complement strand
GGATGAGGATGAGGATGAGGATGAGGATGAGGATTAGAATAAGGATTAGGATTAGGATTATGACTAGGATTAGGATTAGGATTAGGGTTAGGATTAGGATTAGGGTTATGATTTGGATTAGGATGAGGATGAGGATAAGAATGAGGATGAGGATGAGGATGAGGATGAAGATCAGAATTAGGACTAGGATTAGGGTTAGGATTAGGATTAGTATTAGGATTATGATTAGGGTTAGGATTAGGATTAGGATTAGGATGAGGATCAGAATAAGGATGAGGATGGGGATGAGGATGAGGATGCGGATGAGGATGAGGATGAGGATGCGGATGAGGATGAGGATGAGGATGCGGATGAGGATGAGGATGAGGATGCGGATGAGGATGAGGATGAGGATGCGGATGAGGATGAGGATGAGGATGCGGATGAGGATGAGGATGAGGATGCGGATGAGGATGAGGATGAGGATGCGGATGAGGATGAGGATGAGGATGCGGATGAGGATGAGGATGAGGATGCGGATGAGGATGAGGATGAGGATGCGGATGAGGATGAGGATGAGGATGCGGATGAGGATGAGGATGAGGATGCGGATGAGGATGAGGATGAGGATGCGGATGAGGATGAGGATGAGGATGCGGATGAGGATGAGGATGAGGATGCGGATGAGGATGAGGATGAGGATGCGGATGAGGATGAGGATGAGGATGCGGATGAGGATGAGGATGAGGATGCGGATGAGGATGAGGATGAGGATGCGGATGAGGATGAGGATGAGGATGCGGATGAGGATGAGGATGAGGATGCGGATGAGGATGAGGATGAGGATGCGGATGAGGATGAGGATGAGGATGCGGATGAGGATGAGGATGAGGATGCGGATGAGGATGAGGATGAGGATGCGGATGAGGATGAGGATGAGGATGCGGATGAGGATGAGGATGAGGATGAGGCTGAGGATGAGGATATGGGTGAGGATGAGGGTGAGGGTGAGGGTGAC
>NW_017727839.1:496-1170 GCF_001865875.1 Lupinus angustifolius | reverse complement strand
TTAGGATTAGGATTAGGATTATGATTAGGATTAGGATTAAGATTATGGTTAGGATTATGATTAGGATTACGATGGGGATGAGGTTGGGGATGAGGATGAGGATGAGGATGTGGATGTGGATTAGGATTAGGAATAGGATTAAGATTAGGATTATGATTATGATTAGGATTAGGATTAGGATTAGGGTAAGGATTAAGGTTAGGATTAGGATTAGGATCGGGATAAGGTTGTAGATGAGGATGAGGACGAGGATGAGGATGAGGGTGAGGATGAGGATGAGGATGAGGATGAGGATGAGGATGAGTATGAGGATGAGGGTGAGGGTGAGAGTGAGGGTGACTTTGAGGATGAGGATTAGGACTAGGATTAGGTTAGGATTTGGATTAGGATTAGGATTAGGATTAGGATTAGGACTAGGATTAGGGTTAGGATTAGGATTAGGATTAGGATTAGGATGAGGATCAGAACGAGGATGAGGATGGGGATGAGGATAAGGATGTGGATTCGGATTCGGATGAGGATGAGGATGAGTATTAGGATTAGGATTAGGATTGGGATAATGATTTGGATTAGGATTAGGATTAGGATTAGGGTTAGGATTAGGATTAGCATGAGGATGACGATAGGATGAGGATGAGGATGAGGATGAGGATTAGGATGAGGATGAGGATGAG
>NW_017727839.1:0-396 GCF_001865875.1 Lupinus angustifolius | reverse complement strand
GTAGGATTAGGGTTAGGATTAGGATTAGGATTATGATGAGGATGAGGATGAGGATTAGGGTGAGGATGAGGATGAGGATGAGGATGAGGATGAGGATGAGGATGAGGATGAGAATTAGGATTAGGATTAGGATTAGGGTTAGGATTAGGGTTAGTATTAAGAATAGGATTAGGATTAGGATGAGGATGAGGATGAGTATTAGGATTACAATTAGGATTGGGATTGTCATTAGGATTAGCATTAGGATTAGGGTTAGGGTTAGGATTAGAATTGGGATTAGGATTAGCATGAGGATGAGGACGAGGACGAGGATGAGGATCATGATGAGGATTAGGATTAGGATTAGGATTGCGATTAGGATTAGGATTAGCATGAGGATGAGGATGAGGATGAGGA
>NW_017727838.1:269318-270108 GCF_001865875.1 Lupinus angustifolius | reverse complement strand
ATATATACTATTTTCAGGTTAAGTTGGTTTTGGATTTGCTTGGCAAGATTTTTAATAGATTTGAACGCATCGCTTTTTGCAGATAGAAAGAATGTCCATGTAAATCGGGAGAAATCATCAACAATAACTAAGGCATAATGGCTACCTCCAAAACTCATGATTTGTGATGGCCCAAACAAGTCCATATGGAGTAACTCCAAAGGCCTTGAAGTGGAGATCACATTTTCCATTTGATATAACTAAAAATTTAAAGAGCATACATATCCAAGTAGCAACTGAATAGCCTTAAGTCTAGCAACAGGAACGAAGGTATCATCAAAATCTATACCTTCTTCTTGGTTATATCCTTGTGCTACCAGTCTAGCTTTATTTCTAACAATAATTCTATTTCCCTTGTTCTTTTGAAATAAAATATTTTGAAAACAATGTAGTGACATCATCCAAATTAACCATGTAAATATTATTTATACGATGACCAACAAATTTAACATTATTAGATAAAATGTCACGAATAATACAACACTCAGAAACGAAAGATACATGGTTACCTTTGTCACAGAGTTGGCTTATGCTGAGGAGATTATTTTCTAATCCTTCAACATAGAGAACATTTTCAATAAGGGTCTGAGATGAATTTCCAACTGTTTCGGTGCCAAGAATCTTTCCCTTGTTGTTGTCTCCGTACGTGATGTATCCTTTACCTATAGGTGAAAGATCCAGGAAGTTTGATCTGTCACCTGTCATATGTCTCGAACCTCCGCTGTCTAGGTACCATTTCTGCCCTTGTGTT
>NW_017727838.1:268913-269218 GCF_001865875.1 Lupinus angustifolius | reverse complement strand
ACATTCAATCTCAAATGACTTACTAAAATTTGGTAGTACCAGTACGGGTGCACTATGAGCCTTTGTTTAATTTTATTGAAAGCTTCCTCTTATTTGTCTCCCCATTGAAACACAACATTTTTCATTACAAGTTCATTTAGTGGTGATGCTATAGTACTAAAATCATTGATAAACCTTCTATAAAAGCTTGCCAATCCATGAAAATTTCTTATGTCAGTCCCCGTTTTAGGTCTAGGCCAATCCTTGATGGCCTTGATTTTCTCTTGATCGACATGGACCCCTTTAGCATTAATCACAAATCCTAG
>NW_017727838.1:268475-268813 GCF_001865875.1 Lupinus angustifolius | reverse complement strand
AAGTAA
The DNA here is from genome assembly GCF_001865875.1 of Lupinus angustifolius. Lineage (NCBI taxonomy): Eukaryota > Viridiplantae > Streptophyta > Magnoliopsida > Fabales > Fabaceae > Lupinus > Lupinus angustifolius. Next base: position 268,807 of record NW_017727838.1, on the reverse strand, counting down.
ACAACAACAAAATTACCCAAGAATTCTCTCAAGACATGATTCATTAAGCGCATAATTGTGCTTGGTGCATTGGTTAGGCCAAATGGCATAACTAACCATTCATATAACCCATAAGTGGTTTTGAAGGTAGTCTTCCATTCATCTCCTTCTCGGATCCTGATTTGATGGTAGCAACTTTTAAGATCTATTTTAGAGAAAGTGGTGGCTCCATGCAACTCATCCAATCTTGGAATTGGATGCCTATACTTGACCGTGATGTGATTAACGACCCTACAATCAGTGCATATCCTCCATGTTCCATCCTTTTTAGGGACTAGGATCACGGGTACAAC
>NW_017727838.1:267811-268375 GCF_001865875.1 Lupinus angustifolius | reverse complement strand
CAAGGGCTTAAGCTCTCTTGAACCCATCCCTTTTTCATTAACTCACTTACTTGACTTTGGATCACCTTAGTCTCGGTTGGATTGCACCTATAGGCAGGCCTATTAGGTAGGGAAGCTCCCGGCATCAAGTCAATTTGATGTTCAATTCCTCTTAGAGGGGGTAATCCGTGAGGTACCTCCTTAGGGAACACATCTTCAAATTCTTGTAACAAATGTTGAACAAACAATGAAAATTCTCCTTCCTTGGAAGGGTAAGCGGGTAGAAGAATTTTTTTTTAAAATAGTAGGTATAGAGGTTGCTTTGCCACCAAAGCTTGTTTAATTTCCCCCCTTGTTGCTATATACCCTTCTTTTGTGAGAATCTCACTCTTGTTTTCTTGTTCTCTCGGAATTGCACTCAAATTTTCACTCACCCTTTCTTTTCTCTCCAACTCAATTTTGTTTCTCAAAATCTCTTGATCCTCACTCACTTGCCGAGGGGACAAAGGTGTTAGAGATATCTTGCAGTTTTGGTGTAGGAAAGAAAATTTATTGGTGCGCCCATCATGGGTTGTTGCTTTATCA
>NW_017727838.1:267428-267711 GCF_001865875.1 Lupinus angustifolius | reverse complement strand
CTTTGATCCCAATATGGCAACTTTGAATCATACCAAACGACTCACATATGAACAAGAATCCTTTTTCAATTTGAATTCCCCTTCTTGTTTTGCACACTTATCTTCATATGGAAAGAATTTACCATAACTCTTGATTGATCTTCACAGCCAAATATTCCAAGTCCACATTCATTTGTACATATTCTCATATAGTAATAAAGCATGTGGCACATGGCCAAATTCAAAAAAAGTCTCGGTTATTAATGGCTTTATTACAAACCAAATAAATAATTTAATTGTTTTA
>NW_017727838.1:266003-267328 GCF_001865875.1 Lupinus angustifolius | reverse complement strand
GTGGGAAGATGGGTCCCCACTTGTTGAATGCAACTCCGAAAATGCCATGCTTCCCCTCATTGGTTGTGGCCTTCACGAGGTTCTTCCTCAAGGTTGATGCAATATATGGGCTTGGAATCTTCATTGGGATTTGTTATATACATCATGACTCCTACTTATTGGTTGAGAGTTTCGTGTGCCTTCTTGGCCTTGGCCTTGATCATGGGTCCTCCTAGCCCATGTAGCTCATCTTCATTGATGGTCCTTTGTGGGTTCGTATCATAACTTATGAGGGAAATGTACTCTATACACAGTAGACAACCATGCAAAAAGTGTTATCCTTCTATACAAACCTGGTGGGTACAACCACTACCTAGAGATAATGTGGGAATTATATATCCTTGAGAAATGGTAAATGCCTCAATAGAGAAATGGAAAGTAGTTTGACTCAAAGTATGAATGAAAAAGAGGTTCTAGAAGCCCTACAAAGCATGGGGACAAAAAAGCCCCTAGTATTGATGACTATAGGTCCCACTTTTTCAATGTAACCTAGGTTGTTGTTAGAGTAGATGTGTTGAAGGTTGTCAATGAGTTCTTCAACAATGAAAGCTTATACTCTATTGTTAATTGTATCTTAGTCACTATGCTACCAAATTCCAATGAAGCTTGAACTATGAAGGGCATCAGACTCTTATCGTGATGCACAACCATCTATGAAATCATTTCCAAAATTGCTACTAAAAGGTTCGGCACAATTATTGAGCGTGTGGTGGATGCAAGTCAATCAACCTTTGTTCCTCGTATAAGCATTCATGACAACGTCATCCTAGCCTAAGAACTAGTGAGAGGGTATGAGTGGTTTGAGGCAAGGTGATCTCATATTACCCCTTCGTTTTTATTAATCATGGAATATATGTAGAGGGTAATTCAATAGCTAAATATGAGCAAAACTTTAACTTCCACCCCAAGTGTGAGCAATTAGGCATAACAAATATATGCTTTGCTGATGACCTCCTCTGATTTAGCAAAGGGGACCAAAGATATGCGGGACTAATCATGGAAAAGTTCAATTAATTCTTAGACAACACAAGATTAAAAGCCAACCATCCAAAATAAAAAGTTTACTTTGGGGGAGTGGATCTGCCACTATAAGAATGCATCAATCAAGCTACTGGTTTTAGTATGAGTTCCTTGCCTTTTAAATACCCTGATGTCCCACTCTCTAGTAAAGCACTCATAGTGAACCTCTGTTCCCTATTGATCGAAAGAATCACTATAAGGTTGAAACACTAGAGTACTAAACTTCTAAGCTATGTAGGTAGAATTCAACTAATCAAAAGTGTCCT
>NW_017727838.1:265587-265903 GCF_001865875.1 Lupinus angustifolius | reverse complement strand
TGTGAAAATAAAGTTTCACGCAAAAATTCCAACCACAACTCTATTAACCAACATACACATGAATTAACCAACAAACAAATAGCTAAACAAGACAGCAAACAACAAACAGTGAATGTTATAGACAGATTTTGAAACCCAAACAAAATGGTTATTCTAAGACACACACTAAACTATATTAAGAACCTTTGACAAAAACCGATAACCCCCCGCAGCGACGCCAAATTTGATCGAGGTCGTACCCGATACAAATAATATAACAATTAAAAACTACAGTACTAGGAAGTGACTCCTAGGTTGTTACCCAAGGATTGTATTT
>NW_017727838.1:265118-265487 GCF_001865875.1 Lupinus angustifolius | reverse complement strand
ATCACATATCTCCTAAAATAACTTATACAATAAACACAAATTTATAAATAATTCAGGTGCATGATCGTGATCTTCATAGTTAAACTGGAACTCCTTAAACATCTCACCTAGAAATATCAAAAAACTAAGTATAGTGAGATAAAAATCAAAGCAACATTATTTTAGAAACTTTCAAACTATGACATTCATAGCTATCACGAGTATGAAAAATATCCATAAATAATAGTAATAAGGATTAATAATCACAATATAGCATCTTATAATGTAATTGACAAATTATAACTTATACAATATCGATTAGAAGATAAGTCACACAAAAATAATATCACATTCAATTTGCATATGTGATATTAACTGTCTTGAACCCTC
>NW_017727838.1:251237-265018 GCF_001865875.1 Lupinus angustifolius | reverse complement strand
AACCAAAAATAAACAACAGCTCAACAAAAAGAATAACCAACAAAAATTAAAGTTTTATATATTCATTTAAAATGATAACTTTGATTATCTAACTATACATAAGTAGCATTGAACTTTGTGTCTCACCTAAAACGATACATTTACTTAATATAATATTTCAAATTTGTGTCTTACCCAAACAAAAAATAACAGAAGCTCAACAAAAATAAGACTAGACTTTGAAAAAAAAATAAAAACACCAAAAAATCAAATTAAAGCTTTGTATATGTAACATGAAATAATAAAACTTAGTGACATACACAAAAGCCAACAATATATTTTCTCCCATTGTTATTCTTACTAGAACCTTTAATGGAGGAGGAAATAGACAATAATATGATCATATGAAGCACAAAAGATAGAAACTCTTAAGGAAACCATTTCTAATAAGTGGAACATAAAAATGAAATCAGTGTGCTCGTCATAGAAAAGAAGCATGCATTGCATTCTGTCATCTTATTAATAATTGTGATATTAGGTTGAGTTGATAATCATCTGAACTGCCTAAATGATGATGAAAGAATACCATGCAAAATGGATTTGTTGTCGATTTATATTACGAATCTAGAAGTGAAATTGAATTAGCTAATGAAGATGGCATCCGAATTTAGAAGGGAACTCATATTTGTTTAATTGTCTTATACTCTCTCCAAATATAGTGAGTGAAGCATTTCGCCAAACACACTTGCTGCATAAATTCCTTCATTCTCCTCTTCCTCTCAATGTTACATGAAAGCAAAAGAGATGTTTAATTTGTTAAAAAATGGGGAACCAAAAAGGTATCATATTATGACTAGTACTATAAGAATATGGAATATATTTGTTCTTATTATTTTCATGTAGTACTATAGTACAATATATAGAATGCATGACATATTAGTTTTGATTGTTGCATTCAATATTCCTTGATTTTCTCTAGTGAGATACAAATATTCCTTTTAATGCTTTGATTTTGTATCCTTAACATGCCCCCATAAGATAAGGGTACCATTAGATACACCTATCTTGAAGCGGAGATCTTGGTGTTGGAGTTTGGATAATGGTTTTGTGAGACAATCTGCAAGTTGATCTTGAATGGAAACATGTTGGACTCATATTTTGTTATCATGAACATGATCTCGGAAAAAATGAATATCTATGGCAATGTGTTTCATGAAACTGTGGAAGACCTGGCTGATTGTGAGTTAAGTAGCTCCCATATTATCACAGTAAATGGTAGGAATAATGGTTAAACTAGTATGTCATTCAAAAAATAGGGATGACAACAAAATAACTTTTGCGGATGAGAATGCAAGAGCTCGGAATTCAGCTTCAGTGGATGTTCGTGCAATAGCTTTTTGTTTGAATGATTTCCAAGAAATAAGATTACCACCATAAAATGTAATATGTGCAGACGTGGAACTATAATGATCTTGATTTCCAGCCCAATCAGGATGCGAGAAGGGGAGCGCTTCAAGTGGAGGCCATTAAAATTGTAGCTTTGAGACACATGAGAAGTCTTTTCAAGGTTGCAGAGTGTATAGAGGACGGATGTTGCATGAATTATGCTAATTTACTTACAGTGTATGTTATATTTGGCCTTGTCATGGATAAATATTGGAGAGCTCCTATAATGATTCTGTAATCTGTACTATTTTCTAGACTAGAGTCATTATAGCAAGTAAGTAGAGAAGAGGTGGACATTGGGGAATGTACAATCTTTGCATCTGCAATCTTCATGTGAGTAAGCATGCCATGAATGTATTTATGTTAGCTAAGAAATAATCCTTGCATGGTAGGAATGACTTCAACGCCCATAAAAAAATGAATGGAGCCCAAGTCTTTAATGAAAACACATATAAACTAGTGTTAAGATGTACTTGTTTATTGCTTGATTGTTATATCAATGTATTAAACTCTACAGCCATGACGGCACGCTATTCAGGAGATGCCATTGCTTATGAGAGACATGTGGGTTAATGTGATAATGGGTGAGGATGCTTTGTGACCAACAATAATTTTTTATTAGTTTTATGTATGTTGCACATGGACCGTGAGATGGTCTCGAGGATTTAGAGGATGTTTTTCACACGTGTTCCATTGGTGGTGTGTTATGTGGTATTATTGTAGTTGAGGGTATACTTTCTTGTTGTAGGATATTTGTGTCAAGGTGTATGGGTTCATTGGATGGAGGTGAAGTGGAATTGTTAATGTTGTTTTGTGTGCTAGTTTGGTGGGAGTGGGGAGTGGCATGGGATCATATATTATTGGTGGATGTGGATGGCGCAAGATATTAGGAATAAGAGAATTGGTTTGGTTGGTTATGTGAGTAGGTAATGTAATGAGATTTATAGTTGATAATTCAGATGATAGTTTTGAGTAGGGTGAAATATTAGGTTGTGGTAGTGGGAGCCATAGATTTTTTTGTACATATAAATAATTTGGTGTTGTTTTTGTTTTGGTTGTTGAGAAAGGGAATTGATCTTCAACAAAATTAACATGACAATATATGTGTATCTTTTGAGTGCCTTGATTGAGACCAATATATGAATGATATTATATAGAGTAACCCATGAAGATGTATGATGTACTACATGGGGCTAATTGTTTGTGAAGGTGATAAAAAGGTGTTTGGATACCAAGATGGGTGTAGGCATTCTTTTACTGAGATATATAAATATTTGAAAGGCAAAGTAGTAATATTGGGTCCGTGATTGCCTTGAGCTATGCCAATGTGCTCGGAGGTGTATGGTGGAGAAATGAAGTGAGAAATACCATGTGAAGAAAAATGTGATTTTAATTTAGTATATTATGTCCCTCCAATAGTGTCAATAGATTTAATCTTGAATGTAAAATAGGTTTCAATAGTTTTTTAAGATTGAGGAAAATTTGTGACAACTTTAGTTTTTTTAATGGATATAACCAAGTATAACAGATGAAGTGATCAACAACAATAATATAGTAGTGATATCCATTGACAGAAGTTATTGGAGAAGGTCTCACACATCAGAAAAAATTAATTCAAATGGAGTAGTAAATTTTATGGATGACTCATGAAATGGTAATTTGTGACTTTTGTTTAAGAGACATGAAGCATAACTAGTGCTAAAAGTTGAGAACTGGAAGGGATGAAGGTCTTGAGAGTTTGATGTAGTTTCTTAGGAGAAGGATGGCCTAACCGAGCATGCCAGAATTTGTTATGAGACTATGACGCCTGAAGGTTGGTTGGTGAGTTGGGTGTGAAGGATGGAGGGTGTATAGGTCATCATTAGTTGAACCGCACATCAACGTTGCCTCTATCTTGAGATCCTTCACATAAAAAGAGAACGGGTGAAATTCAACATAAACATTGTTTTGTTGACAAAATTTTGCAACTGGAATTAAATAGTTGCATGCTTTTGGAACACAAAGAACATTATTAAGATTAAAAATAATAGATGGGGTTGAGATATGTGTAGAACCCATGTGATAAATGGCTAAACCTGAGTCGTCTCCGATTGTAACTGAGGCATGTCGTTCATTGTTGGAGTGAAGACTTAAGTTTTTCAAGTATTGTGTGATATGATGATTTGCTCCACTATCAAGAATCTAATTTGAATTTGCAGTAGCATAATTGGCAATAGGACTTGATTGCAGAAGATGTGGGCAATATTTGGTAATGTATCCTGGAAAACCATAAAATTGGCAACATGGAGGAGGACGATTTTCATGACGAATGCAGTGTCTTCGATTTTTGGATGGCCCTTGATAATGGGGCCAATTAAAATTGTGATTATGTGGGCTGTTGTGGTGGCATTGAAACGACTGGTTTGGATTGGATGACTCTAATGATGATGAATGCATATTCTGGATAGATCTATGACGATCTCCATGAGGATAAGTGTTGTGTCCACAATAATTTCGTGGTCCATTTTTTTGATGAATTTTTTTTTGGGACAACAATTTGTGGTGATATATCTTCTTTTTTTGTAGAAATTCTTCATGAGCAATTAGGTGGCTATGTAGTTCTTCAAAGTTGAAGGAACATTCTCTTGTGCGAATGGAGGCAATAAGGTCGCGATATTCTGATCCGAAGCCATTTAAAATGTAGAGAGTAATATCATCGTCACAAATTTTGGCATCTAAGACTACTAGTTCATCACCACCACGCTTGATCTGAAACAAGAATTCAGTCATAGTTTGAGAGCATTTGTGACTTTTCTACAACTAGTTTTTGATGGATATCATATGAGCTCATGATAGATTTGCATATTTGGCTTCAATAGCTAACCATAGATGGTGAGTAGTGTCACAAGAGGAGAATGCAACATTGTCACTCTAATTTATGGAGGCGGGGAGGAAACTGACTATTAGTTGATCATTTGCAAACCAATCTTCATAGGCTGCATTTGAGGTTTTCTGGCCATTTGTAGTATTGAACTCATATTAGGGAGAAGTGGTGCCATTAATATAGCCAATGCATTTCATGCATGCAAATAACGACATGACTTGTCGTCTCCAAGCAAAGAAGTTAGAGGTAGATAACTTGATGTAGATTTGTGCTCCATGTGAAAAAGGAGAAAGCTTAATGCCGCTTGCAGCGTGGAGTATTTTTTGAATCTCATAGCATATAAGAATATGGAATATACATTTTCTTATTATTTTCATTTAGAACAATAATACAATATATAGAATGCATGACATATTGGTTTTGATTGTTGCATTCATTATTCCTTGATTTTCTCTAGTTAGTTACAATTATTAATTGATAAAGAATATCCTAATACATTATTCATTTTGAATGCTTGATTATGGTAATTCCTGAAATATCTCATTCATTTTAATGCTTTTGTTTTGTATCCTTAACAAGTACCTACCTACGTGAAAGAAGCAGCGATTCCACCTGTATTTTAAAAAGAAGTGATCATTTATTATCTCTAACAAATATCCAGTAATAATAGAACAGATACTAATGTATAGTTTTTGCCGGCAAAGTTGCAGAGAACATAGAACAATACAACAAAAACTCAAGGAAAAGTATGTTATTGTAGAGTTGTAGTGGAGAAATTTGTTTCTTCGGTTGAGGAATATAAAATTAGAAGTACAATGGGATGGAAAAACATTTTTTTAATAATAATATGTTGTGTTCTTATCATGTGGAGAAATCGTCAGGTTATTGAATTCACTCATTCTTCATGGAATGTGTTCAATTAATAACATGAAGTTGAAAATAGTATAATAATTGTTTTAATTCATGGTAAATTTGGAAAAATAAAAACTATATCACAGACAATTACAAAAGATGTTTTGTCTTTATATATTAGTATTGATATTAAAGAAGTTTTGGCTTTATATATTAGTGTAGAGTATATATACTTAGTTTTATCTCATATTTTATTTGTAATTCAAATATTTATAAATATGGAGTTGTGTTCTGCATTCAAACTAATGAAATCGCATGTATCATTTCCTTACTGTTTATGGCTTAAATCATACTTAATCGAAGTTACTCACATGAATCAATCATATCCTTATATCCCTACGTAACATCCTGAACCTGGTAAGTGGGATAAGGATCACCTATCCAAACACCCTATGTCAAATCATGTCCCCACCAATTATATTTAGCAATATAATTTAAAATGACACATCATTTTGTATTTTAACAATTTTAAAACTAACATTGTTAACATCCTTTCATCTTCCTCAGTCACTGTTACCGTAAAACCCCTTCATCTTCATCATCAAATAACATGAGCCTGTGACAAAGAGATCTAGATATGTTATCATAATTTGTAGTATTCAAAGAGATCTTCATCATCAAATTATAGTACAAATAAATTTAAATTGGTACTATAATTTATAATTTCAATGCCCTAAATATGTTATCATAATTTGTAGTATTCAAAGAGATCTAGAAATATAAATAAGAAACATGCCCATTATTTAATAATACTTGCAGAACAGCCGAACAATGCAAATTATGGCTGACATACCATAAAATCACAAGACAAACTACAAAATGAAAATCCAAACTCTTACTAGTCCTAAGTCCCAACTATGAAACCGGTAAAGATGGAACTAGAAATCATAAAAAAAAATTGGAAACAAAAATAGGGCATATTTTAGGATGGATTTGGATAAAGTGGATCAAAAGAATCCGCCTGCAGGTCCATATCCTCCAATGTTATTATTATTATTGAAGATAGTGTTATTCTGAAGCATATGTGTTGGTGGATACACAGGAAACTGCTGAGGTGGTGGCTGCAAAGGGTTGTTTGAAGAAGATGGGCCACCAGTAAAAAAACGAGGAGGTGGAATAGCAGCAGCAGCATCAGCATCAACATCAACAACATCAACATCAACAATATTATGCTTTTCAAAAACACCAAGCACATTCTTCTTCAGATTCTCAAGAGCCAACTTGAATTGATCAAGTTGGTCTCCATTCATCTCCTCAATAGGAGCAGCCCACCAGAACTGTTCTTGTGCCTCTTTCCTTTGCTTAGCCAACTCTTCACTATATTTCTTCTCACTCTCAAGAGCTTCATTGATATTACTAATATTACTAATCTTTTCATTCAGCTCCTGAACATTAGCCTTTCGGTGAGCCTCTAGAAAATGCATGTTCTCCAAGTTTTGAGGTTGGTCCCTTCTGAGATAGCGGCCAATGACAGCATCAACATTAGGTTCACCAAAGGAGAAAAGCTTGTTTGAAGGAGAGAAGATAATGAGGGCAACTTCTGTGTCACAAAGAGAGCAACGCTCATTGGCTTTTTTGAAAAGCCCATTTGCAACACCATGAATTTTCTGTGTTTGTTTTATTAATTATTTATTTTAACTATGATTAATTTTAGAAATTAATCGATATTGAGTTAGACTAAACCATAGCTGAGTGTTAGTCTTTTTTTGGGATTTCCTATTTTGTGGTAAATTTTCGTAATTTTCTGTGACGGAAAGTTTTTGAGGTGCTGTCGGACACAAACTCGGCCGAATAACGTTTTTTTGACTTCTGTAACACGGAATAGAATTCCGATTTTTCCATTGGCTTCGAAATATTATTTAAAGTCATGATAGACATCAAGTTTGTCCAGAACGCATTTCTAAATATTTTTCACTATGAATTCTGTGTTTCGAAGTTCTAACCGTAAACCGAAGTCAGGATATTTTTAATATCCGACCGAGTATTAGATGATAATAATCAAGCATGGTTTATTCGTGAATGTTTCGCTGAAAAGGTCACATCGCTTTCATGTAAGAGGCTTGCTTGTGGAACAAGCAAAAGTACATATCCTCTTACACCAAATCCCTAAAATCACTCACCTATCTCTTACACCAAATCCCTAAAATCACTCACCTATCTCTTACACCAAATCCCTAAAATCACTCACCTATCTCTTACACCAAATCCCTAAAATCACTCACCTATCTCTTACACCAAATCCCTAAAATCACTCACCTATCTCTTACACCAAATCCCTAAAATCACTCACCTATCTCTTACACCATCAACTTTTTGGAAGAAACCTTTGGTCTTTACGCACTCCAAAATCAGATTTCTTTTCTTTAAAAGAGTCAACCCTAGCTTAGAAGAAACCCTTGCCATTTTTTTCAATCTCTTTCTTCACTTTGCATTTTCTAAAGAACTCTTAAGGTAGTTCTTCTTAGTTTTTCATTTTCTTCTGTATTTTGACTCTTCAACTTCGTATGTTCTAACCATTAGATGTTTATGAAATTTTAATATGATGTTTAGATGTATGTTATGAACATTTTCAACAGTTGAAATTTTCTAAAAATCTTCCTAACTCTTGTTATGTTCAAAACACTAAATAGATATTTTCTTGAGCTTAGAAAGTTATTTTGAAACCATCAACTGTTTTTGTTCATGGGGCTGTTTTTAAGGTTTAAAAAGTTGTTTTTTTATTGATTTGAGTTAAAGGTGATGATATTTACATCAAAGGAACCTTTGAGGATTTTTCTAACCATGCAAAGTTTGGATTATTTTCACTTGTTTTTGGCTTGAAATTCCATGGCCTTGGACAAGTTTAGAATAGTATATTTTTAATGATGAGGTTTGGTTGTGTTTCAAAGGGGGTGATTTTGTTATTAAAGGAACCTTTAAAGTATTTAATGATAAGTTGAAAGATCAAAACTTTCCTTAGCATTAGGTCTAAATCATGACCTATATGTGTTTAGGAAAACTTTAGTTTCTAACTTTGAAATCCAAAATGTTTGTGGACGAGTTTTTGTGAAAAAGTGTAGCTAAGGAAATTTTGAGTTAAAATGTTGTTTAAGTATGAGATCAACACTAACAAGAATGTGTTGAAATGACCATGAAAACCTATTATGCAAAATATGGAATCTACTTAAGATGACTTACTTTAAAGTAGTAAGATCAACTTGAGAGATGTGGATTTAAAATGTGTAGACTTGGATTAAGAAACTTACCTAAAAATGGTGAAATATGGCTTACAAAGTCTCCATGAAAATATAACTCTATGAGGTGATAAAAGTGTAAACTTTATTAAAAACTTATCTTGGAAAACGTTGGAAATCAGGAACAAGAGTTTCGATGATAAATGATGGTTCAAAAATATGAATCTTGGACCGGATGAATGAAATTCGTTGAGTTCATAAATGGATTAAAGTATTAAACCATGTTTTTACTTTAGGGTTGTCATTTAAAATTGATTCACAAATCACTAAATTGTTTTTATGTGCTTAGTTTCGAAGCTTTCGAAGTTGGACGATCAACCCAATTTCTCATAAAAGAAAGCAAGCATGCGACAACCTAAGGTGATGGAGAATACATCATGACATAGTGGTGTTCGAATATGACACCCGGATCTCCTAAACTATCTCAAAAGTTTGGAGTTATATTTGTGTATTAAGAAAACCCGTACTTAATCAATAATTTTGCGTGCATGGATTTTGTACGAATACTTTCTTAAGTTGTATGATTAGGATAGCTTAAAATATCAAGTATTGTGGTGGATGTCCATGGAGAAACACCACTCGAGAAACTAAAATTCATTGAGATCGAAAACAGAGGAGAGTTTCGATTTGGTAGCCCAAAAAGGGCAAGTGAAATGGTCCTGGTAATTGGACCACCTCGCTTAGGCAAGCCAAACTCGCCTGGGCGAGGAAGAAACAAAGAAGAATGGTTCCAAATAGCGCTTGGGCGAGCAGCCCCTCGCCAGGGCGAGACAGCCTCGCTTGGGCGAGCGTTTCTCGCCTAGGCGAGGGCCACACAGCCTGTTTTGGGCATTTTTGGCGCCCAGGCGACCGTACCTCCTCCGGGCAAGTCCATACAGGTATTTTGACCATTGTTTGGTGGACTTTTAGCTTGAACGACAATCCCCTCACTCGAGCGAGAACCATGCAGGAAATGGAGTCTGTTTTGATGAAATGGTCGCTTGAGTGACAGTCTCTCACTTGAGCGAAAGACAAACAATATTTTTTACTGATTGCGATTGTTTGATTGCTTAGGAAATAGCCCTAGCTTGGGTGTGAAGTGTATTTACCATTGGGAAAGACCGTGACTCAGATGATTGAACCCGGTGCCCAAAATCCACAAACTTATACAACTTTTTACCTCTGATCTTGCGCCTATTTAGGGCATCGTTTCTGACTGTGATGTCGTGATTAGGGCGATGCACAAAAAAAAGGATTACATGATACCACACAGCGAGGTCGTCTGACCGTAAGAGGCTTGGCCATGTGGCCGTCTAGGGTGATTCAGTGATGGTTCGTAGTGGTAGGGATGTTATTACTCTATTTACGTGTTGACGTAAGATCGAGTGCCACAAGAAGCCTTCCTCTAGGATAATTCTTAGGTTGGGCCGATCATATAAAATAATGATTAAAAGATTTAATCGACTAATATCGGTTAGTGTGCATACTCATTATCGATAATGAAGTAGTGGAGAGGAAATTTACGAGAGACGAGTGAGCCCCGAGATGTTGAGAGGGACAACGATGGTGGTGGTTCGTCAACAAAGTCTTGAGGGTGATTCGAGCTGAGACGAGTCCCTTGTATTCATGGATGAGATATTATGTTGGATCAGACAGTTCTCATAGTGCAAACTAGCCGATCTCTCTTTACAATCAGGATCAATGAGAGGGATTCCCACAAAGTGTTTGATATGACACCATCCTGAAATGGACAGTTCTTTGGAACAGATCGATCATATATCCTTGCGAGGAATAGTTTTGGTGTGTTCAAATTGGCTTGTTATGGGACCTATACTCTTGATTATTTTCGAATAGTATATTGGGAGGATATTGGTGAAAGGATGGATAAAATAAGCATAACATTCATACATTGAGATTGTGGACTTTGATACTCATAATTTGAGATTATAACATCATTCATCATTGTGCATTTTTATATGTGATGTATATATTGTGTTTATTATGCGTGTCTGTCTGGATGTGATATTTCGTGTAATTCCATGTCGTCAATGAGTAATATTCATTAGATGTCTTGCTCCCTCTATTTTCTGTTTGTCTTCGGATCGCGTTTTGTTCAGATGGATCGTTCTGCGAGGATTTGGAGTTACCGCTTCTCTATGTCCCAGGAGGGGGCATGGAGGATTGAGGGAGACCGATACACCTACACCAGCCCTTGCGACTTAGATCTGTGTAGGGTAATTTTTGATGTGATGGATATCTCAACCTTTTGTGTAATTTCAGTTTGGGCGAATATTTCTTCCACCTTGTATTTCGTACAGATATTTTCCGTTATTAAATGAAGTATTATTCAAAGTTATATTGTGTTATTTTTTGTTACCATTAGGTAATTATTTTTTTTTTCCGCAATGTATGTTACTTAAAGTGATGTCCTGAAAAAGAAACAAATATAAAGATGATAAGTTTACATTACATTATTCACAAAAAAAAATTTACCCATTTTTGGGCATTATATTTATGGAGTAATTTTCGGGGCGTTACACCATTGCGACGTTTGGTGAATGTGACTTGAAGGTTGCTCTCTTTGGTTATCTTTTTCATCTCAGTCTTTTGACGACCCATGTTCCTCCTTGAGTTAGAGTTAGACATAGCTCTAGGAAAATGAAAGTAGATTAACGATGGAGAAGGGTTGATAGGGTATGAGTGACACATGAAATGGAGTGAAGGGGTTCTCAATTTATAGGCATTTGATGGTGAAGGTTGTAGTCGTACACTTTGTGTGTGGTATTGAAAACTTGGAATGACATTCTTTTTGGCTCTATTGAAATAACTTTTGGATTTATAGATTCTTAAAACATATTAACATGGAATAAAATTTAAATAACCTTATCTCATCTAATGGAATTTTGACAATTATTTTATACATTCTTTCATAAAAAATGCCAATAAGTATTTGAATGAGTTGTCCATGACCTATTTAAAAGGCATGTCAATTTAATGAATTGACAAACACAATTAATTTTATATTACATCTTATCACCTTTTTGTTTTTTAGATTAAATGCATGCATATACAAAATTGTATTCATGAATTCAATCATATCATTGTTTGAATGATAAAATAGTTTAATAAGGTAAAAGGAATAAAATATATACTCATATTATAATTAATATGCAATATTTTTATAAAGAATAAAACATTCGTAGATAATTTTTTAATAATTTTGACGCATGTTTTTATTTAGCGGTATGTTTCATCATTCATAGATTTTGTAGTTTTCTTTGTTCCTATTTCAATCTATATTCGTATAAATTACCCGCGTATTATACAACATTTCTCACCAAGTAAATCCGAATAGGGAATACTTTCATTGATCATTTTTTGATATTACTAAGACTATTCCTTCACATTTTTGGGTAAGCAACTAATCAATTTCGGGGTTCATGACTACTCATTCCAACAACCTTGTTCTCAGGAATCGAACACTTAACCTTAAAGATCAAATGCGGCCTTACACCACTAGACCAACGTGTTGTTGATGTTTCATTTCCCATTTGTCCAAAAAAAAATTAGAATTACAAATTGCATTTCTTCTTATTTTATTAACATTTTAATAAGTAATAATGAATATTTTAAAATAAATGTGTTATAATACTCATTAATGAATAATGTTTGAGAGAATGTATAGCAATTAGTGTGTATGTTAATTATCATGGCCAGATTAGTATAATCCTTTAAACATGCGAAATAATGGTGAGTGTAATTGATCTAAATTGCAGGTGATATCAGTGTAACTACTCTAACAAAAAATAATAAAAATACATTGACTATGATATTATTTAAACTGGGCTATATAATATCACATATTGTATAAAAATCTTATGCGAGACTAGATGAAGTTATATCACATATTGTATAATAAATGACAATTGTAAGTACCTAGAAACTCAAAGTCAATCATAACTTACTTTATTTTATACTCAATACTTTTGTTGTTACTAACAATATATAAGGCTAGAACAAAGAAATCATTTAAACGAAATAAGAGCTCATGATTTCTCATTTTCTTATCTTTATTCTAAATTTATTAGAGATGATGAAAAATAAAGTAGACAACTCTAGATCAAATAAAAATGAGTATTTTATATTAAAAAACTGGTAATATTATAAATAGTATAGAAATGATGTATTTTATATTAAAATATGATTACTAAGAAACAATAAAACAAATCAGATTATCTTATTACTCAAATATTTGTTATTTTATTGAATTAGTATGTTTTAAAAATGTTTAAAATAAGAATTCAATTTTGCTTACTTTTTATTGGAGCATGTGATCGAGTGAGTACCCAGAAGTGACAAAGGAATAAAAAACTTGTTGTTTGTTCCAATGAAACTTGTTGTGAGAACTGTCCGATCCAACAGGATATCCTCTCACAGGAATACAAGGGACTCACCTCACCTAGACTCTCCCTCAATGCATTATTGATGAATCACCATCCAACAACGCCGTCCCTCTCAACATCACGGTGCTCTAAGTCATCCCGTAAATTTCCTCTCCACTACTCCATTATTAACCATATGCATATGAACACTAACCGCAGTTAGATGATTAAATCTTTTAATCATTATTTACCATGCTCGACCCACCTTAAGTCATCTCCCTCATGAATGCTTCTTGTGGGTCCCGATCTTACGTTAACACGTAATATAAAGGAAATACATCCCACCACTACGACCATCGTTGAATACCCTGGACGGTCCCAGACCAAGCCACTTATGGTCAGACGATCACGCTCCGTGGTATCACGTATCCTTTTTTGGGAATCGCCATAAATCATACATCCGTCTCAGAATACTTTCTTTAAAATTAATTACCGAGTTTGACTATTTAATTCCAACACCTTGAATACTTTACTTTTTAATTCAATTACGGTGTTATACCAAAGTAGTTTATATCACATACCCATACTAGGGTTATTACATACTCAACCAATCAATCCAAATAGTCAAACACAATTACTGTCTCTCGCCCAAGCGAGGACCCTTCGCTCAAGCGAAAATTCAACGATACCATTTTAAAACTGGGCATCTCTCGCTCAAGTGAGGCCCTCTACCAAGGGAGGCCCTCTCGCCCAAGTGACAGACTTCTCTCCCCCAAGCGAGACAGACCTGGACAGGATTCCAATTTTGCCCTTTTCGGCTAATCAAACGTATTTTCACATGGTTTTTCAAACATCTGCACCCAGAAAAGTTCCCAACAACATTCATATACCATATTCAACACATTTCATCAACAATCATATATATTCAAAAGCATTCAAACATAAAAATCTTGGGTTTCTTAAAACCTAAGTTAACCCCAAAACCTT
>NW_017727838.1:250444-251137 GCF_001865875.1 Lupinus angustifolius | reverse complement strand
CAGGGTGATTCAGCGATGGTCGTAGTGGTAGGGACGTTACCCTTTGAGTTATGATGTGAATTAGGGCACTGCCCAGAAAGGAACCCAGGATACCACGTAGTGAGATCGGCTGACCGTAAGAGGCTTGGTCTGGTACCGTCCAGGGTATTCAGCGATGGTCGTAGTGGTGGGATGTATTTCCTTTATATTACGTGTTAACGTAAGATCGGGACCCACAAGAAGCATTCATGAGGAAGATGACTTAAGGTGGGCCGAGCATGGTAAATATTGATTAAAAGATTTAATCATTTAACTGCGGTTAGTGTTCATATGCATATGGTTAATAATGGAGCAGTGGAGAGGAAATTGTCGAGATGACTTACAACACCGTGATGTTGAGAGGGACGGCGTTGTTGGTCGGTGATTCATCAACAATGCCTTGAGGGAGAGTCTAGGTGAGGTGAGTCCCCTGTATTCCTGGGAGAGGATATCCTGTGGGATCGAACAGTTCTCACAAGCCAAACTAGACGATCTCTGACAACCCCTCTTTGTAATCTGGATCAATGAGAGGGATGCCCAGAAAGCGTTTGTTACGACACCATCCTGTTATGGACTGTTCCTATGGAACTTATTGATCAATTGGCTTATGAAATGCTTTTTGGTGCGTACAAAGTGGCTTGGTATGGGACCTGTACTCTTGATTTATTTCCGACT
>NW_017727838.1:249901-250344 GCF_001865875.1 Lupinus angustifolius | reverse complement strand
GTTTCGGACCGCTGTCGGGGCCGAATCTCACCCGGTACGGCTCAAAAAGTCGTTTTTAAGTTCCATAACTCGGAATCGATTTCCGATCGTCCCGTTGGCTTCATAATCACATTTTGAGTCGAGATAGACCCTGAGTTGGTCCTTAACTATTTCCTAAAATATTTTCACTCGGAATGCCGAAATTCTAAGTTCCAACCGAAAGTAAAATCGAGCGATCATTTTTGGCTACTCGAGCATGGTTTTAAACGCGCGCATTTCGCCGAAGTCGTCACATCGCATGAGTCACTTCACAAAATCTACGTACTAAATCTTACAGATCTCACTCATTAATGCCTTGATTTACTACCCCAAAAATCCCCAAAATCACTCAAGAAATCCTCTCACTCCACCACCATTAGACACATCCCCTATGCTAGTCTAAATCTACTTACCTTGCATTAAAT
>NW_017727838.1:246796-249801 GCF_001865875.1 Lupinus angustifolius | reverse complement strand
GATCAAGTAAGCTCACCTGCAAACAGAGAACCTTGCGACCCGACACACTCAGGTGAGAGAGAACACATCGTGACATAGTGGTGTCCGAATATGACACACGAATCTCCTAAACCATCTCAAAGGTTTTGGGGTTAACTTGGGTTTTAAGAAACCCAAGATTTTTATGTTTGAATGCTTTTGAATATATATGATTGTTGATGAAATGTGTTGAATATGGTATATGAATATTGTTGGGAACTTTTCTGGGTGCAGGTGTTTGAAAAACCATGTGAAAATACGTTTGATTAGCCGAAAATGGCAAAATTGGAATCCTGTCTAGGTCTTTCTCGCTTGGGCGAGCGGGTCTCGCTTGGGCGAGTGGGTTTCGCTTGGGCGGGCGGGTCTCGCTTGGGCGAGCGGGTCTCGATTTGGCGAGAGAAGTCCGTCGCTTGGGCGAGAAACAATTCTCGCTTGGGCGAGAGTTGTCCAGTGTTAAAATGGTATTGTTGATTGAATTTTCGCTTGAGCGAAGGGTCCTTACTTGGGCGAGAGATAATAATTGTGTTTGACTATTTGGTTTAAGAGATTTTGTGTAAAAGATGAGAATTTTTGCTTGCTTGACAAGCAAGGTTCACTCGTGAAAGTGAAGTCACATCTTCAACAATAAAATTCGTGCTTATATCATGCCCGAGTATTATTGGCTAATACTCAGCTGGATATTAAAAATCTTCCGATTTCGGTTTAGGGTTAGAACTTCGAAACACAAAACTTAGAGTGAAAAATATATAGAAATTTGTCATGCACAAACTTGATATCTATCTTGACTCGAAACAATATTTTGAAGCCAACATTGCAATCAGAATTCGATTCTGAGCTACAATTATGCGAATTGTGATTAGCTACATGAGCTAATTATGTGGCACATAATAATGCAATGTCTTCTACCCCTGCTCAACTGAGGATCAATTTGAAAAGTTATCCTCACTTGAAGACTATTATGGTCAATCACACTTACATCCGCCTATGTTCCCATGAATAAAGGTTTATTTTCAAATGGGTATTTTTTTAAAAGTACATAGTAATATATTGATCATGCAAATTTGCATCCCATATTACATCTCATATTTACCCAAAAATACAACAAAAGAAACTCATGTAAATTAATACATGCATTAATATCAGATATTTAATTCAAAAATAAAATGGAGGATGACGCAAATATAAGACTAAAAATGATGTATTTTTTCACGCAATTTTTTATAACGACACAAGGGTTCTTTGTAATTCTCAAACACTAATAAGATATCTTTAGTTACCCAATTTGAGTCTAGACGTTATGGAATGAGATTGTTTTTGAATAACCCACAATATGTCAATAGCCCGAGGAGGGTATTTTTCAATTGTTTTTCTTGACATTCAATTATTAAAGAATAAGAGAACATGTGATTGAAGGATAAGAGAACATTCCTAGCTTAAAGTGAAAAAATAACGAAAATTATAAAGAAAAGGCCAACTAAGAATTCTTAATTAATATCTCAGACAAAAGTTATGATAAAGAAAAATGAAATATTAATGATGGAAAAAGGAAATGTTCATAAAAATATTTTCGCTTTAATCTTAGGTCATTTTTACCACAACCCATGAGAAATACATATTTTTAGCCATATATTACTTCCTCTGAAACCCTTAGCGAGGCCATAATACAAGCATGAAAATACCTTATCGAAGAATTATTTTCCTAAGATGCATTCAGAGCATAAAAGTATTGCCTCCACTAAACTCATAAAATTTTGATAAAAATATCTCATCTATAACGCATAAGATTAAAGTCCATTCTTTCCAATCATTACCATCATCACAACTTCAACACTATCTCGATGTTATCATCATTATCATCACCCGCACTTTAGCACTCTCAACCCAAACATAAATTAAATGGTAGCATCACCACTACATAAACACAAACTCAAACAAAAATTAAATTTATTTCTAACAGATTAGGTTCCACGGTATACAGGTGTGTCAGCCAGTCGAGGAAGAAAGCAGTGATGCCTACTCCCTTGGCCCTACAAAGAACACACAAACAATACTCTGAAGAAAAAATGTACGAAATCAAGACGGACAAGAGAAACACGATACAACAGAAAAGGGGTCACCAATGAACCCTCAACCAAATGGATCGACGTCATCGGTAAAGACAATGACAAATTCTCAAGTTGTTGGTATAGAAGAGCATAAAATAGAGGAAATAAAGGTACATCATCCATGGGTGGAAGTAATAAAGGGCAACATGATCCCAAATAGAGCACTATCAATTGGTTTTATCCCCCCAACTATTGCCGATGGTGAGATTGAAATACAGATAGAGGAGGAGGATGTTGCAATGAAATTAAATTCTGGGAGAATGCAATGATCATACATGCCTTAGGGAAGACCTCTCAATGATCATTCATTCCTCTACCAGAATTATACTACAATGAGAATGGCTACTTCGTTATTCGCTTAAAAAATGGACAAGACAAAGATGAGGTATTAGCTAGAGGATCATATTCCATATATGGTATACTTATGTACTTACGTCAATGGGTACCTAACTTTGAACTGAAAGAGGACTTACTAAGATTACTACCCATTTCGATTAAGCTGCCCAACTGTCTCTACACCTTTGGGGAGAAAAAAGCATCTCAAAAATTGGCAGTGCAATGGGAAAACCTATAGTAATAGATGAATGTACTGCCAAAATGCTTAGGGTGACACATGCAAGAGTGTTGGTTGAGTTTGACATTACATCCTTATTAGAGGAAACTATTCTCATCAAAGATCACTTAAGAATGAAGCTTGAATAAAAGATTGAGTATGAGTAGAAACCACAATACTGTAAAAAATACCTCTCAATTGGGCATGATTATGCAATGAATATACTCAAATGCATTAAGCCTCAACCCAAACCCAAGCACAAGATCTATAAAAAGAAAATAGAAGACCTTCCAATGAATGCTAAAGGGGAAATTGGGGATAAGAAAGGT
>NW_017727838.1:246613-246696 GCF_001865875.1 Lupinus angustifolius | reverse complement strand
ATATCAGTCAAGACTACAAATAAGCGAAACAATGCCTAGGTTCATATGTTATGATTCCTAAATTGCTTGATTAAGGAGACTAA
>NW_017727838.1:241178-246608 GCF_001865875.1 Lupinus angustifolius | reverse complement strand
GAATCTTGTATCAAAGGTAGTCCCATGTATTCTTGTGGATGAAATTTAATAAATTATAGGCTAAGATGAGTTTATTGAGGAAAAGGTATTCGAGTATCCCTGAGCAAATAATGACAATAGGGTATACATTAAATAGAGGCCAAGAAAACATATACGNNTGATATTTTAACCATACACTGCTAGTAAGACAAGTCTAGAAAGAAGGGTTTGTATCAACTAATAATTTGATATAAACCTTGTTGAGGGGATACGTGTTTTGTTGTTGATCGTCTTGCTTGTAAGTACTTTGTATTTGTGAATGGCTTTGTATGTGATTGATTTCAGTTTGTGTTTGAAATGTTGAGAATGGAATGAGTTTGAGTGGGTTATGTATGGATTATTCGTGTTTGATAAACGAAGATGAATAAATAATGAAAAGATGAAGGCACCACAAGCTTGGTCCTTCATAAGCCAATAGAGTTCGCCACAAAGAAGGAACTTTGATAAGAACTGGGTCTTGGTCCAACCAAGTAGCTATGAGAAATTCTCAACTAGAAGGAATTGATTCCAAATAAAAATCAAGTTAAGTTCTCAATGCCATGTTTGGCTAAAAAATAGATGTGGCTCACCAAGTATGGCTCCACATGATAATGGATTTGGCCAACTTACATGAAATGTCCAAGTACAATGTGTTCTAGAAAAGACAAGTTTTTGTGCCCATAAATCATTTCCTAATTGATATTTGACCTTGGTTCCAATATGGAAGGTAAGGGACACATCTAGCTTGTTAATTTAGGCAAGTATTGAAGGTTGATTCGGTTGCTCTATGAGTTAAGCAAGACATAATTGTGCCACCATTGTCTTTGTATCTATTTAGGAAATAATTTGAATTCATTCCACAACCTAGGTTCCAAATATGATAGGAAATCACTCCTCCACACGACTTGTCTCAACAAGGCAAGGTTTATTTTACCACGTGGCTTTTAAGGAAAAAATCCTCTTGGTTTTGATAATGATCGCACAGCCTTATCTCTTTATGGTAAGCTTTAATCACATCCCAATTTGTATTTAACCACACTTACCTTTTTAAGGAAAGAATCCTTGAGTATTTGAATTTCAATTCATCTTGCCTTACACGCCTTTTTCTATGATCTTGGCCAATTAATGTACAAATTATATCTCATGGATTTGATCTTATTATGGAGAGAATCCATCTTACCACACGACTTCTTTAAGGAATGAAATTCAAGTTTTGAATTTCAATTTTCCCCTTGTGTTTAGCACCTAACTTGATGTGGAAATAATCTTCTTGACTTAATGATGGACACACGACTTTGATCCAAATATGGCAATTTATAATCATACCACACAACTCAGTTATGAACAAGAATCCTTTTGGAATTTGAATTCCCCTCCTTGTTTTGAACGCATATCTTCATATGGAAAGAATTTATCATAAATCTTGATTGATCTTCTAGACCAAACATTCCTTGTCAACATTCATTTGTATTTGTTGTCATATGGTAATGAAGCCTATGGCACATGGCCAAATTCACAAATTTTTTGATTATTAATGGACTTATTATAAACCAAATAAATAGTTTAATTGTTTTATTTGAACAAGGAAAATAAATCATAATTCTACACGTGGGAATATGAGTCCTCACTTATTGAATGCAACTCCGAAAAAGTCATGGTTCCCCTTCTTGGTCGTGGCCTTCATTGAGTTCTTCCTCAAGGTTGATGTAATAGATGGGCTTGACATCTTCATTGGGCCTTGTTGTTTCCATCATGACTCCTACTAGTTGGTTGAAAGTTTGGTGTGCCTTTTTGGCCTTGGCCCTGGTCATGGACCCTCCTAACCCACGTAGTTCCTCTTCCTTGATAGGTCATGGTGGGTTCATATCATCCCCTCCTTGTTAGAGTGAATTTGACCTCGAATCGAAGTCTTCGTCACCCATATCAAAGAAAGATAGGTCAGTAACATAAAATGTGGCACTAATATTTCCATACTCACCTAGTAGGTTTAGTTTGTATGCATTGTGATTGATTCTTTCTATTACACGAAATGGGCCATCCCCCTGAGCTAAAGTTTAGATTTACTTTACGAAGGAAACATCTCCTTTCTCATATGGACCCATACCCAATCTCCTGGTTCGAAGATGACTTCCCTTCGCCCCTTGTTTGCTTGTTTGCCATAGTTGTTTGTCCTCTTTATATTAAGAGTCTCAATTTGTCTATCTAGGACCTCTTTGGGCAAAGGTGCTTCGGGCTTGACGGTGGGATCCCATCTCGAACCTCCTTGGGGAATATATCACTGAATTCTTGCATAAAATCTTTCACAAATTTAGGCAGCACAGTATTATCAACAGTGTTAGTGTGTAGACAAAAATTCCTACAATAGAGTAGGTACATGGGTGAGTTTGACATCAGAGCACCCTTTACCTCCCATTTTGAGGCTAGAAAACTATCCTTTTTTCATTTTTTTTATTTTCTTCATTTTTCTTTGGATCATTTTGTCCTTGTTTTTGCTCTTTTTTGTCTTGACCCATTTTTCCTTGAATTTGTTATTATCTTCACCAACTTGTTTTCGGGACAATAGTGAGAGTACAATTTTTCGATCTCGATGTACAAAAGTGTATTTATTGGAAAACCCATCATGTATGGCTTTCCGGTCATATTACCAAGGCTTGACAAGCAGCATGTGGTTGGCCTCCATTGTGACTACGTCACACAACAATGTATCTTCATACTTCTCTATTGAGAAGGGAACCTCCGCTAGTTGGTTTACTACCATCACCTCAACCTCACCGAGTCATTGTATCCGGTAAGGGTTTGGGTGGGTCCTCATCACAAGGTTTAGTGTGGAAACTAACCTTGTGCTCACCATATCAGCATAGTTGTCACCATCAATAATAAGCAAACAAATGGTATTCTCCCTTTGACTCTCAACATAGGGTTGTAACTCCACCACATCCTAGTTGCCATGTAGTGTTTTTGTAAAGGCTGTTCAAGAGGACACGATTTGACTACTTCCGGGGCTACACATTTGCTCACTTTCTCTCAAAAGTGATTAATGTGTATCATTCCCTCAATTTTCTGTCAATTTCCCCTTGGATTCTTCATTGAATCAAGTTAACCAAGAATTGATTCTAAATAGCGAAACCCACAAACATATGAAAACAATTAGGATTGCTTGTTTGATTTTGAGACAAAGAATAAGTATACTTTTTACTTACAACAAGGCTAGCTCTGATTACCACTTGATAGAAACCTCCTTGGTGGGGTTTGTGTTTTGTTGTTGATCGATTTGCTAGTAAGTACTTTGTATTTGTGAATGGCTTTGTATGTGATTGATTTCGGTTTGTGTATGTAATGTTAAGAATAGTATGAGTTTGAGTGGTTGTGTATGGATGATTCATTTTTGATAAAAGAAGATGAATAGATAATGAAAAGATGAAGGCGCTACACGCTTGATGCTTGATAAGCCAATGGAGTTCGCCATAAGGAAGGAACCTTTATAAGAACGGGGCCTTGGTTCAACCCATAAGCTAGGAGAAATTCTCAACTACAATCAACGAATGGATTCCAAATAAAATTCAAGTTAAGTTCTCAATGCCAAGTTTGGCTTACAAATAGGTGTGGTTGGTCGAGTATGACTCCATGTGCTAATGGTTTGGCTTTTGAATTTTCTGCCAAGTGACATGAAATGTCCATGTACAATGTACTCTACAAATGACAAATTTTTGTGCCCATAAATCATTTCCTTATTGATATTTGACCACCGCTCCCATATGGAAGGTAAGGGACATGCCTAGCTTGTCAATTTAGGCATGTTTTGAAGGTTGATTCGGTTGCTCCATGAGTAAGGCAAGACATAATTGCGCCACTAGTGTCTTTGTATCCGTTTAGGAAATAATTTGAATTCATTCCACGACCTAGGTTCCAAATATGGTAGGAATTCATTCCTCCATATGGCTTGTCTCAATAAGGCAAGGTTTATTTTACGACGTGGCTATTAGGGAAAGAATCCTCCTGGTTTTGATGATGATCACACGTCCTTGTCTCTTTATGGCAAGCTATAGTCACATCCCAATTTGTGTCCAGCCATGCTTACCTTATTAAGGAAAGAATCCTTGAGTATTTGAATTTGAATTCCTCTTGCCTTACACGCATTCTTCTATGATCTTGGCCAATTAATGTACAAATTATACCATATGTAATTGAACTCATTATGGAAGGAATCCATCTTACGTCATGTATTTGAATTTGAATTATCCCCTTGTGTTTCACGCCTAACTTGATGTGGAAAGAAACTTCTTGACTTGATGATGGACACACATCTTTGATCCCAATATGGCAACTTTGAATCATACCACATGACTCACTTATGAAAAAGAGTCCTTTTTGAATTTGAATTCCCATCCTTGTTTTGCACGCTTATCTTCATATGGAAAGAATTTGCCATAAATCTTGATTGATCTTCACAACCAAATATTCCAAGTCCACGTTCCTTTGTACCTATTCTCATATGGTAATAAAGCACATGGCACATGGCCAAATTCAAAACAAGTCTCGATTATTAATGGCCTTATTACAAACCAAATAAATAATTTAATTGTTTTATTTGAACAAGCAAAAGAAATCCTAATTCTGCACGTTGGAAGATGGGTCCCCACTTATTGAATGCAACTCCGAAAATGCCATGCTTCCCCTCATTGGTTGTGGCCTTCACGAGGTTCTTCCTCAAGGTTGATGCAATATATGGGCTTGGCATCTTCATTGGGATTTGTTACATACATCATGACTCCTACTTATTGGTTGAGAGTTTGGTGTGCCTTCTCGCCCTTGGCCCTGATCATGGGCCCTCCTAGCCCATGTAGCTCATCTACATTGATGGGCCTTGGTGGGTTCGTATCATAACTTATGAGGGAAATGTATTCTATACACAGTAGCCAACCATGCAAAAAGTGGTATCCTTCTATACAAACCTGGTGGGTACAACCACTACCCAGTGAAAATGTGGGAATTATATAGCCTTGAGAAATGGTAAATGCCTCAATAGAGAAATGGTAAGTAGTTTGACTCAAATTATGAATGAAAAAGAGGTTCTAGAAGCCCTACAAAGCATGGGGACAAAAAAGCCCCTAGTATTGATGACTATAGGTCCCACTTTTTCAATGTAACCTAGGTTGTTGTTAGAGTAGATGTGTTGAAGGTTGTCAATGAGTTCTTCAACAATGAAAGCTTATACTCTATTGTTAATTGTATCTTAGTCACTATGCTACCAAATTCCAATGAAGCTTGAACTATGAAGGGCATCAGACTCATATCGTGATGCACAACCATCTATGAAATCATTTCCATAATTGCTACTAAAAGGTTGGGCATAATTATTGAGCGTGTGGTGGATGCAAGTCAATCAACCTTTGTTCCTCGTATAATCATTCA
>NW_017727838.1:202118-241078 GCF_001865875.1 Lupinus angustifolius | reverse complement strand
TGGTGTGTGTTAGGACTGTGTCATATAGATATTCAATCAATGGTACTCCTTTTGATGTTTTGTAAGCTATGAGAGGT
The DNA here is from genome assembly GCF_001865875.1 of Lupinus angustifolius. Taxonomy (NCBI): domain Eukaryota; kingdom Viridiplantae; phylum Streptophyta; class Magnoliopsida; order Fabales; family Fabaceae; genus Lupinus; species Lupinus angustifolius. The sequence continues at coordinate 241,001 of NW_017727838.1, read as the reverse complement.
TTGAGGCAAGGTGATCTCATATCACCCCTTCTTTTATATTAATCATGGAATATATGCATAGGGTAATTCAATAGCTAAATATGAGCACAACTTTAACTTCCACCCTAAGTGTGAGCAATTAGGCAGAAAAAATATATGCTTTGCTGATGACCTCCTCTGATTTAGTAAAGGGGACCAAAGATCTGCGGAACTAATCATGGAAAAGTTCAATTAATTTTCAGACAACACAAGATTAAAAGCCAACCATCCAAAATGCAAAGTTTACTTTGGGGGAGTGGATCTACCACTATAAGAATGCATCAATCAAGCTACTGGTTTTAATATGAGTTTGCCTTTTAAATATCCTGATGTCCCATTCTCTAGTAAAAAACTCATAGTGAACCTCTGTTCCCTATTGACCGAAAGAATCACTATAAGGTTGAAACACTAGAGTACTAAATTTCTAAGCTATGTAGTTAGAATTCAACTAATCAAAAGTGTTCTATTTTCCATGGTAAACTATTGGATGACATTGTTTCCCCTACCAAAAAAGGTACTACAAATGCATATATAATATGTCCAATTCTGATTAACGGTTCCAAAGTTATGCCAAAAATAGAAAATCAACAGTAAAACTAGTTACTACTTGTTTGTATCTCACAACCAGCAGCAAAGTGATTGACTATGATGCATCCAGTATTCAATATGTGATGAAAGAAGTGTGAAAATAAAGTTTCATGTAAAAATTCCAACCACAACTATATTAACCAACATACACCTGAATTAACCAACAAGCAAATAGCTAAACAAGAAAGCAAACAAGAAACAGTGAATGCTATAGACAGATTTTGAAACCCAAACATAATGTTTTTTCTAAGACATACACTAAACTATATTAAGAACCTTTGACAAGAACCGATAATCCCCCGCAGCGGCGCCAAATTTGATCGAGGTCGTACCCGATACAATCAATATAACAATTAAAAACTGCAGTAGTAGGAAGTGACTCCTAGGTTGTTACCCAAGGATTATATTTCAAGCAAAGTTTCAAACACCTTATACTCACACACACACAAGGCGGTTTTTGTTGTTGGATAATATGAACATAAATCAAATTCAGAAACAGTAGTTAAGCAATGTACTAAAACGGCTAAATCCCTTTGGTTCGTTTGTTTACAACTCAATCCTCGGTTTCAATTGATTATTTTCAGATTCCAACCATTAACTTCTAAATTTGTGGAGGACCAATTAACTAAGCGATAATCAATTCAAAGTTCCAAAACCTAAGCCTCTAACTAAGCGAAATCAGCATAAGCATGAGACGGTTACCAAATTCACACGAACTAAGCATTCATGCACTAGAAAGTAAATCAACTAAGCGAAGATAAACTCATAAACCAGTTTCTAAGAGAAGAAATCAACAATAAAGAAACCGAAAATGCATTAATAACAAAACCTCAAGAGTTGTAATACATTACCAAAGGAATTTAGTCTACAAGTTTAGCCTTCCATTCGGTGGAAGATACAAACCAAAAATGAAGAAGATGAATGAAAACCGAAAATGAAGAAGATGTAAAACCTTAGCAGAGCAAAAGAGGGGAAAATGAAATTCTGAAAATGAGTGAATCTAGAGAATGAGAGTGGAATTCGGGTTCCCTCTTTTACAAAGAGTAAAACCGAAAATGAGCCATAAACAATGAGCCCAAAACTAAAACTGAATTTACAAATAAAAACTCACAAAATAAAAACACAATCTTCACTTCAACACATATCCTCCACTTTCATAATGCCCAAAATGCCATTGCTGCCAAATATGATCTAAAAATGATAATAGATTTAATCAGGCTAAATAATCCCAAATTAACTCATTTTAGGAATATTAGTCCAATAAAGTCTAAAACATTAAACCATGTGAAACAAAGTCCATTAGGCACCAAGAATCATCAACCATGCTAAATTAAGGTTATGAATAGTGTGTAATATATTGTTCATCACTATATCATCTTCAACAATGCATATTGAAAGCTACAATGTGGAATAGAAGTACATTAACAACGCTTCCTATCAGATACGCTGTTAAACATAACTCATTCAAGTCAGTGCTAGCGTTACTGATGTTCAACAATGACGTTTCAAGAATGTGTTGTTAAAGTTACCCACATTGACAGTGCTTTCAATTTGTTGCATGCAAATTGACAATGATTGTGCCTAACAACATAACCATAAAAAGTGTTATACAATTACTGCATTCCAAGAAATTGGATATTAACACTTTGTATTTCAAGAAATTGTGGACATTGGTTTAATAACAGATACATCAAGATTAAGGTCTTGACCTTATTGTAGTAAAAAATGAACTGTAAAAAATCAATAATTTCAATAGCTAAATTGAAGGTTATGAAATTGTATTTCTTAAGCTTCAATGTTTTTAGTGATATGAATGCAAAAAATTCTTGAATTAACATCATTATCTTGAATTAACATCATTACCAAACATTTTCAAGACTATGTAGTTGTTCTTCTGTTTTCTTTTAGATTGAATTCTTGCATTATGTTACCTGCAAAGTAAAAGCATGACTTAATATTTAAAGGAGAAAATTATTCAAAAAGAGCCACTTTATTTAAACACTCTACTCATAACAAAATAAAATAATAATAACAATATTATTATTATTATTATGTGGAAGCTTAAAATTTATCAAATCATTAATAATCTCCTGAAAAAATTTCACCTCTTTAATTTCATTGAATACTAAAAATATATATTAAAATGGTAGAATATAGTCCACAAGTCATCTTGAACTCATCACATATCTCCTAAAATAACTTATACAATAAAAAATAATTTATAAATAATTCAGGTACATGATCGTGATCTTCATAGTTTAAACTCAAACTCCTTAGACATCTCACCTAGAAATATCAAAAAACTAAGTATAGTAAGATAAAATCACAGCAACATTATTTTAGAAACTTTCAAACTATGACATTCATAGTTATCACGAGTATGAAAAATATCCATAAATAATAGTAATAAGGATTAATAATCACAATATAAACATCTTATAATGTAATTGGCAAATTATAACTTATACAATATCAATTATAAAATAAGTCACACAAAAATAATATCACATTCAATTTGCATATGTGACATTACTTGTCTTCAACCCTCAGTCCATGATTTAAAGTTTGCACACAGCATGCCTGCTAGAGGTGTCTGCCCCTCCTTCAACGCCCCTGATTTGTATGAAACGTCTTACTCCATTTCCAGAAAATAAGCATGTCTTCATGATACTAAGAGTTCATTTACCCTTCCTAGACCAATCAATAGATCCTAATATCTCATTAAGAATCAAAATAATTGGGTCATAGATGCCATCAACAATCACTAATCAACACAATTAAATCATAGATTCCCTCAACAATTATTCAATATAATTGGATCATAAATCTCATCAACAATGTTGATCATAAATACCCTCAACAATTATAGCCATGAAATACATATTATAGACATTAAAGGGGCACTTCCTACATAAGCACATAATTAGAAGTGAGTGATAAAAACGGACTTAGTTCGAAAAGTTATTTTCTTTAAACAATTAAATCACAACTTTTTTTCTTCCATAAATGTAGTTGCATTTACAATTCATAGCAATAACTATCAATCTAATACATGATTTTTGAAATAACATATTAGAGAGGAGATGTATACATTACTTCAAATTGGTATCTAATCTTAACCAAAAATAAACAACAACTCAACAAAAACAATAACCAACAAAAATTAAAGTTTTGTATAGTCATTTAAAATGATAACTTTGATTATCTAACTATACATAAATAGCATTGAACTTTGTGCCTCACCTAAAATGATACATTTATTTAATATAATATTTCGAATTTGTGTCTTACCCAAACAAAAAATAACAGAAGCTTAACAAAAATAACACTACACTCTGAAAAAAAATAAAAACACCAAAAAAACAAATTAAAGCTTTGTATATGTAAGATGAAATAATAAAACTTAGTGACATACACAACAACCAACAATATATTTTTCCCATTGTTATTATTACCATACTCTTTAATGGAGGAGGAAATAGACAACAATATGATCATATGAAGCACAAAAGATAGAAACTCTTAAAGAAACCATTTCTAATAAGTGGAACATAAAAATCAAATCAGTGTGCTTGTCATAGAACAGAGGCATGCATTGCATTATGTCATCTTATTAATAATTGTGATATTAGGTTGAGTTGATAATCATCTGAACTATCTAAATGGTGATGAAAGAATCCCATGCAAAATTTATTTGTTGTCGATTTATATTACGAATCTAGAAGTGAAATTGAATTAGTTAATGAAGATGGCCTCATAATTTAGAAGGGAACTCATATTTGTTTAATTTTCTTATAGTAAGTGAAGCATTTCTACACTTGCTGCATAAATTCCTTCATTCACCTCTTCCTCTCAATGTTACATGAAAGCAAAAGAGATGTTTAATTTGTTAAAACATGGGGAACCAAAAAGATATCATATTATGACTAGTACTATAAGAATATGGAATCTATTTGTTCTTATTATTTTCATCTAGTACTATAGTACAATATATAGAATACATGACAGATTAGTTTTGATTGTTGTATTAAATATTCCTTGATTTTCTCTAATGAGATACAAATATTAATTGATAAAAAATATCCTAATACATTGCTCACTTTGAATGCTTAATTATGGTAATTCCTAAAATATTTCATTCCTTTTAATGCTTTCATTTTGTATCCTTACATGCCCCCAAAAGATAAGGGTACCATTAGATACACCTATCTTGAAGCGAAGATCTTGGTGCTGCAGTTTGGATAATGGTTTTGTGAGACAATCTGCAAGTTGATCTGTAATGGAAACATGTTGGACTCATATTTTGTTATTATGAACATGATCTCGGACAAACTGAATATCTATGGCAATGTGTTTCATGCAACTGTGGAAGACCTGACTGATTGTGAGGTAAGTAGCTCCCATATTATCACAGTAAATGGCAAGAATAATGGTTAAACTAGTATGTAGTTCAGAAAGTAGGGATGACAACAAAAGAACTTTTGCGGATGATGATGCAAGAGCTCGGAATTCAGCTTTAGTGGATGGTCGGGCAATAGCTTTTTGTTTGAAAGATTTCCAAGAAATAAGATTATAACCATAAAATGTAATATGTGCATATGTGGAACTATAATCATCTTGATTTCCAGCCCAATTAGGGTGCGAGAAGGGGAGCGCTTCAAGTGGAGGCTATGAAAAATTGTAGCTTTGAGACACATGAGAAGTCTTTTCAAGGTTATAGAGTGTATAGAGGATGGACGTTGCATGAATTATGCTAATTTATTTATAGTGTATGTTATATCTGGCCTTGTTATGGATAAATATTGGAGAGGTCCTATAATGATTCTGTACTCTGTACTATTTTCTAGACTAGAGCCATCATAGCAAGTAAGTAGAGAAGAGGTGGACATTGGGGAATGTACAATCTTTGCATCTACTATCTTCATGTGGGTAAGCATGTCATGAATGTATTTATGTTAACTAAGAAACAATCCTTGCATGGTAGGAATCACTTCAACGCCCATAAAAAATGAATGGAGCCCAAGTCTTTAATGGAAACACATATAAGCTAGTTTTAAGATGTACTTGTTTATTGCTTGATTGTTATATCAATGTATTAAACTCTGCAGCCATGACGGCACGCCATTCAGGAGATGCCATGGGAGAGGATGCTTTGTGACCAACAATAATTTTTTGTTAGGTTTATATATGTTGCACATGGACCGTGAGATGGTCTCGAGGACTCAGAGGATGTTATTGACATGTGTTCCATTGGTGGTGTGTTATGTGGTATTATTGTAGTTGAGGGTAGAATTTCTTGTTGTAGGATATTTGTGTCAAGGCGTATGGGTTCATTGGTTGGAGGTGAAGTGGAATTATTAATGTTGTTCTGTGTGCTAGTTTGGTGGGAGTGGGGAGTGGCATGGGATCATTTATTATTGGTCGATGTGGATGGGGCAACATATTAGGAATAAGAGAATTGGTTTGGTTGGTTATGTGAGTAGGTAATGTAATGAGATTTACAGTTGATGATTCACATGATAGTTTTAAGTAGAGTGAGATATTAGGTTGTGGTAGTGGGAGCCACAGATTTTGTTGTACATATAAATAATTTGGTGTTGTTTTTGTTTTGGTTGTTGAGAAAGGGAATTGATCTTCAACAAAATTAACATAACAATATATGTGTATCTTTTGAGTGCCTTGATTTTGACAAATATATGAATGATATTGTATAGAGTAACCCAAGAAGACGTATGATGTACTACATGGGGCTAATTGTTTGTGGCATATGGACATAACCAGGGATAATAGAGACACCCAAAAACCTGTAAATTTTTATAAGATGAAGGTTTATTGTGAAGGTGATAAAAAGGTGTTTGGATACCAAGATGGGTGTAGGCATTCTGTTAATGAGATATATAAATGTTTAAAAGGCATAGAAGTAATATTGGGTCTGTGATTGCCTTGAGTTATGCCAATATGCTCGGGGGTGTATGGTGGAGAGATGAAGTGAGAAATATCGTGTAGAAAATTGTGATTTTAATTTAATATATTATGTCCCTCCATTAGTGTAAATAGATTTAATCTTGAATGTAAAATAGGTTTTAATAGTTTTTTGAGATTGTGGAAAATTTGTGACAACTTCAGTTTTTTTAATGGATATAACCAAGTATAACAGGTGAAGTGATCAACAACAATAAGATAGTAGTGATATCCATTGACAAAAGTTATTGGAGAAGGTCTCACACATCTGAAAAAAATTAATTCAAATGGAGTAGTAATTTTTATGGGTGACTCATGAAATGGTAATTTATGACTTTTGTTTAAGAGACATGAAGTATAAGTAGTGCTAAAAGTTGAGAACTGGAAGGGATGAAGGTCTTGAGAGTTTGGAGGGTGTATAGGTCACCATTAGTTGAACCGCACATCAACGTTGCCTCTGTCTTGATATCCTTCACATAAAAAGAGAAAGGGTGAAATTCAACATAAACATTGTTTTGTTGACAAAATTTTGCAACTGGAGTTAAATAGTGGCTTGCTTTTGGAACACAAAGAACATTATTAGGATTAAAAATAGTAGATGGAGTTGATATATGTGCAGAACCCATGTAATAAATGGCTAAACCTGAGCCGTCTCTAATTGTAACTGAGGCAGGCCCTTCATAGTTGGAGTAAAGACTTAAGTTGTTCAAGTATTGTGTGATATGATGATTTGCTCCACTATCCAGAATCCAATTTGAATTTGCAGTAGCATAATTGGCAGTAGGACTTGATTGTAGAAGATGTGGGAAATATTTGGCAATGTGTCCTAGAAAACCATAAAATTGGCAACATGGAGGAGGACGATTTTCATGAGGAATACAGTGTCTTCGATTTCTGGATGGTCCTTGATAATGGGGCCAATTGAAATTGTGATTATGTGGGCTGTTGTGGTGGCATTGAAATGACTGGTTTGGATTGGATGACTCTAATGATGATAAATGCATATTCTGGATAGATCTATGACGACCTCCATGAGGATAAGTGTTGTGTCCACAATAATTCCGTGGTCCATTTTTTTGATGAAAATTTGTTGTTGGGACAACAATGTGTGGTGATATATCTTCTTTTTTTTGTAGAAATTCTACATGAGCAATTAGGTGGCTATGTAGTTCTTCAAAGTTGAAGGAACATTCTCTTGTGCGAATTGAGGCAATAATGTCGCGATATTTTGATCCCAAGCCATTTAAAATGTAGAGAGTAATATCATTGTCAGAGATTTTGGCATCTAAGACTACTAGTTCATCAGCATCACACTTAATCTGAAACAAGAATTCAGTCATAGATTGAGAGCATTTGTGACTTTTCTACAACTAGTTTTTGAGGGATATCATATGAGCTCGTGATAGATTTGCATATTTGGCTTCAATAGCCAACCATAGATGGTGAATAGTGTCACAAGAGAAGAAGGCAACATTGTCACTCTCATTTATGGAGGCGGGAGGAAACTGACTATTAGTTGATCATTTGCAAACCAATCTTCATAGGCTGCATTTGAGGTTTTTTGGCCATTTGTAGTATTGAACTCATATTGGGGAGAAGTGGTGCCATTAATATAGCCAATGCATTTCATGCCTGCAAGTAACGATATGACTTGTCGTCTCCAAGCAAAGAAGTTAGAGGTAGATAACTTGATGGAGATTTGTGCTCCATGTGAAAAAGGAAAAAGCTTAATGTCGCTTGCAGCCATGGAGGATCGCGTCGAGTATTTTTGGAATCTGATACCATATAAGAATATGGAATATACATTTTCTTATTAGTTTCATTTAGAACAATAGTACAGTATATAGAATGCATGCCATATTGGTTTTGATTGTTGCATTCATTATTCCTTGATTTTCTTTAGTTTGTTACAATTATTAATTGATAAAGAATATCCTAATACATTATTCATTTTGAATGCTTGATTATGGTAATTCCTAAAATATCTCATTTGTTTTAATGCTTTTGTTTTGTATCCTTAACAAGTACCTACCTACGTGAATGAAGCAGCGGTTCCACCTGTATTTTAAAAAGAAGTGATCATTCATTATCTATAAAAAAAAATATCTAGTAATAATAGAACAAATACTAATGTATAGTTTTTGCCGGCAAAGTAGTAGAGAACATAGAACAATACAACAAAAACTCAAGGAAAAGTATGTTATTGTGGAGTTGTAATTGAGAAATCAGTTTCTTTGGTTGAGGAATATAAAATTAGAAGTACAATGGGATGGAAAAACATTTTTTTATAATAATATGCAATTTTCTTATGATGTGGAGAAATCGTCGGGTTATTGAAATCACTCATTTTTCATGGATTGTGTTCAATTAATAACATGAAGTTGAAAATAGTATAATATTAGTTTTAATTTTGGTAAATTTCGAAAAATAAAAAATGCACCACAAACAATTACCAAAGATGTTTTGTCTTTATATATTAGTATTAATATTAAAGAAATTTTGGCTTTATATATTAGTGTAGAGTATATATACTTAGTTTTATCTCATAGTTTATTTGTAATTCAAATATTTACAAATATGGAGTTATGTTCTGCATTCAAACTAATGAAATCACATGTATCATTTCCTTACTGTTTATGGCTTAAATCATACTTCATCAAAGTTACTCACATGATCAATCGTATCCTCATATCCCTACGTAACATCCTGATTCTGGTAAGTGTGATAAGGATCACCTATCCAAACACCCTGTGTCAAATCATGTCCCCACCAATTATATTTAGCCACGTAATTTAAAATGACACATTATTTTGTATTTTAACAATTTTAAAACTAACATTGTTAACATCCTTTCATCTTCCTCAGTCATTCACTGTTACCGTAAAATCCCTTCATCTTCATCATCAGATAACATGAGCCTGTGACAAAGATTGAAAGAAGTATCTCTCTTCATGTTATATATAGTGGGTCCATTTTATATTTTTTATTGATTAATTAAAATTAAATGGTTTTATTTTTCTTTAATGAATAAGATGAATGGATGATATTCCATGTGTTCGAGAAGACTTCCTATATCTAAGTGTGAAGTTACACATTAGATTTAATAAGATGAATGAGAGAATTTATAAGTGACAAATTAATGTCATTGGAACTACTTCAGTTTTGGTTCAAGATAAGATGTCTTACTTGGGAATGAGATTCTTTGTCCCTTAAACTTTATGTATTTCTATCCCGCATCAATTAGTGTTTGTCAACAACTAAAAAAATAACATTATATTTTAATATTATTTTACAAAAATAATATATTTAATCCACATTTCTAGATATAAGTGGGCATGACAGGGTTAAGAACACCAAGTTGAGACAGATGATCTTCAATCCCTTACTTGCGGTTTTGTACTCTTTCAATGTCCTAATAACAATGAAAATCCGAATAGTTGAACGTAGTCCTTTCCGCAAATCAACCCAAAATTTTAATGAATTCTACTTAAATGAAATGAAACAAGAAACTTCATCATCATCGTCTCTGTTTATTTTTTTCAATTAATAATTTCGAAGGTCAACTCAACCATAATTTTTACTTATGATTCTACACGACTCTTTCATATATCTAAATAAATAAATTCAAATTGGTAATATAATTTATAATTTCAAAGCCCTAAATACGTTATCATAATTTGCAGTATTCAAAGAGATCAAGAAATATAAATAAGAAATATGCCCATTATTTAATAATACTTGCAAAACAGCAGAACAATGCAAATTATGGCTGACATGCCATAAGATCACAAGACAAACTACAAAATGAAAAAACAAACTCTTACTAGTCATAAGTCCCAAGTATGAAACCGGTAAAGATGGAACTAGAAATAGTAATAAAAAATTGGAAACAAAAATAGGGCATATTTTAGGATGGATTTGGATAAAGTGGATCAAAAGAATCCGCCTGCAGGTCCATATCCTCCAATGTTATTATTATTATTGAAGGTAGGGTTATTCTGAAGCATATGTGTTGGTGGTGATGGTGGTGGTGGATACACCGGAAACTGCTGAGGTGGTGGCTGCAAAGGGTTGTTTGAAGAAGATGGGCCACCAGTAAAAAAAATGAGGAGGTGGAATAGTAGCAACAGCATCAGCATCAACATCAGCAACATCAACATCAGCAATATTCTGCCTTTCAACAACACCAAGCACATTCTTCTTCAGATTCTTAAGAGCCAACTTGAATTGATCAAGTTGGTCTCCATTCATCTCCTCAATAGGAGCAGCCCACCAGACATGTTCTTGTGCCTCTTTCCTTTGCTTAGTCAGCTCTTCACTATATTTCTTCTCACTCTTAAGAGCTTCATTGATATTACTAATCTTTTCATTTATCTCCTGAACATTAGCATTTCGGCGAGCCTCTATAAAATGCATGTTCTCCAAGTTTTGAGGTTGGTCCCTCATGAGATAGCGGCCAATGACAGCATCAACACTAGGTTCAGCAAAGGAGAAAAGCTTGTTTGCAGGAGAGAAGATAATGAGTGCAACTTGTGCATCACAAAGAGTTCAAAGCTCATTGGCTTTTTTGAAAAGCTCATTTGTAACACCGTCAATTTTCTGTGTCTGTTTTATTAATTATTAACTTTAAAAAACGATTAAGTTTAGAAATTAATCGATATTGAATTAGATTAAACTTTAGTTGAGTGTTAGTCTTGTTTTATGATTTCCTATTTTGAGGTAAATGTTTGTAATTTTCTGTGACGGAAAGGTTTTGAGCTGCTGTCGGGCCCAAATTCGCCCGAAATCGGCCCAATAACGTTTTTTTGAGTTCCCTAACTCGGAATCGAATTCCGATTGTGCCATTGGCTTTGAAATATTATTTCAAGTCAAGATAGACATCAAGTTTGTCCAGAACGCATTTCTAAATATTTTTCACTATGAATTCCGTGTTTCGAAGTTCTAACCGTAGACCGAAGTCGGGAGATTTTTAATATCCGACCGAGTATTCGACAATAATAATTGAGCATGGTTTATTCACGAATATTTCGCTTTACCCACTCCAATATCAGATTTCTTTTCTTTAAAAGAGTCAAACCTAGCTTAGAAGAAACCCTTGGCATTTTTTCAATCTCGTTCTTCACTTTGCATTTTCTATAGAACTCTTAAGGTAGCTCTTCTTAGTTCTTCATTTTCTTCTTCATTTTGATTCTTCATCTTCTTAAGATCTAACCATTAGATGTTTATGAAATTTTAATATGATGTTTATATGTATGTTATGAACATTTTCAACCGTTGAAATTTTCAAAAAATATTCCTAACTCTTGTTATGTTCAAAACTCTAAATAGATACTTTCTTGAGCTTAGAAAGTTATTTTGAAACCATGAACTCTTTGTGTTCATGGGGCTGTTTTTAAGGTTTAAAAAGTTGTATTTTTATTGATTTGAGTTAAAGGTGATGATATTTACATCAAAGGAACCTTTGAGGAGTTTTCTAACCATGCAAAGTTTGGATTATTTTCACTTGTTTTTGGCTTGAAAAACCAAGGCCTTGGACAATTTAGAATAGTATATTTTTAATGATGAGGTTTGGTTGTGTTTCAAAGGGGATGATTTTGTTATCAAAGGAACCTTTAAAGTGTTTAATGATAAGTTGAAAGTTCAAAACTTTCCTTAGAATTAGGTCTAAATCATGACCTATATATGTGTGTAGGAAAAGTTTAGTTTCTAACGTTGAAATCCAAAATGTTTGTGGATGAGTTGTTTTGAAAAAGTGTAGCTTAGGAAATTTTGAGTTAAAAGGTTGTTTAAGTATGAGATCAACACTAACAAGAATGTGTTGAAATGACCATGAAAACCTATTATGCAAAATATGGAATCTACTTAAGATGACTTACTTTAAAGTGGTAAGATCAACTTGGGAGATGTGGATTTAAAAAGTGTAGACTTGGATTAAGAAACTTACCTTAAAATGGTGAAGTATGGCCTACAAAGTATCCATGAAAATATAAATCTATGAGGTGATAAAAGTGTAAACTTTATTAAAAACTTATCTTGGAAAACGTTGGAAATCATGAACAAGACTTTCGATGATAAATGATGGTTCAAAAATATGAATCTTGGACCGGATGGATGAAAGTCGTTGAGTTCATAAATGGATTAAAGTATTAAACCATGTTTTTACTTTAGGGTTGTCATTTAAAATTGATTCACAAATCACTAAATTGTTTTTATGTGTTTAGTTTTGAAGCTTTCGAAGTTGGACGATCAACCCACTCACTCGTAAAAAAAAGCAAGCATGCGACAACCTAAGGTGAGAGAGAATACATCGTGACATAGTGGTGTCCGAATATGACACCCTAATCTTCTAAACTATCTCAAAAGTTTGGAGTTATATTTGTGTATTAAGAAAACCCATACTTAATCAATAATTTTGCGTGCCTGGATTTTGTATGGAAACTTTCTTAAGTTGTATGATCAGGATAGCTTAAAATATCAAGTATTGTGGTGGATATCCATGGAGCAACACCACTCAAGAAACTAAAATTCATTGGATTGAAAATAGCGGAGAGGAAAATGGTCGTGGTAACTGGACCACCTCACTCGGGCGAGCCAGAATCGCCTGCGCAAGGGAGAAACAGAGAATAATGGTTCCAAATAGCGCTTGGGCGAGCAACCCCTCACCATGGAAAGCCAGCCTCACTTGGGCGAGGGCCAGAAAGCCTGTTTAGGGCGTTTTTGGCGCCCAGGCGACCGTACCTCGTCCGGGCAAGTCCAGTTAGGTATTTTGACCAGTTTTTGGTGGATTTTTAGCTTGAGCGACAGTCCCCTCGCTTGAGTGAGAACCATGCAGGAAGTTGAGTTTCTTTTGATGAGTTGGTCGCTTGAGAGACATTCTCTCGCTTGGGCAAAAGACAAACAATATTTTTTACTGATTGTGATTGTTTGATTGCTTGGCAATAGCCCTAGCTTGGGTGTGAAGTGTATTTACCCTTGGGAAAGACGGTGACTCAGATGATTGAACCAGGTGTCCAAAATCGACAAACTTATACAAGTACCTTTGCTCTTGCGCCTATTTAGGCCAATGTTTCTGACTGTGATGTCATGATTAGGGCGATGCCCAAAAAAAGGATTACATGATACCATGTAGCGAGGTCGTCTGACCGTAAGAGACTTGGCCATGTGACCGTCTAGGGTGATTCAGCGATGGTTCGTAGTTGTAGGGATGATATTCCTCTATTTACGTGTTGTCATAAGATCGGGTCCCACAAGAAGCATTCCTCTATGAGATGGTTTAGGTTGGGCCGATCATATAAAATAATGATTAAAAGATTTAATCGGCTAACATCGGTTAGTGTGAATACTCATTATCAATAATGAAGTAGTGGAGAAAAAATTTACAGGAGACGAATGAGCCCTGAGATGTTGAGAGAGACGACGATGGCGGTGGTTCGCTAGCAAAGTCTTGAGGGTGAGTCTAGGTGAGATGAGTCCCTTGTAATCCTAGATGAGGTATTATGTTAGATCGGACAGTTCTCACAGTGCAACCTAGACGATCTCTGACAACCCCTCTTTACTATCAGGATCAATGAGAGGGATTCCCACAAAGTGTTTGATATGACACCATCCTGAAATGGACTGTTCTTTGGAACAAATCGATCATATATCCTTGTGAGGAATAATTTTGGTGCGTTTAAATCGGCTTGTTATGGGACCGGTACTCTTGGTTATTTTCGAATAGTATATTGGGAGGATATTGGTGAAAGGATAGATGAAACAAACCTAACATTCATACATTGAGATAGTGGATTTTGATCCTCATAATATGAGATTATAACATCATTCATCATTGTGCATTTTTTTATATGTGATGTATATATTGTGTTATTATGTGTGTCTATCTGGATGTAATATTCTGTGTAATTCCACGCCGTCAATGAGTAATATTCATTAGATGTCTTACTTCCTCTTCTTTCTGTTTGTCTTTGGATCACGTTTTATCCAGATGGATCGTTCTGCGAGGATGAGGAGTTACCGCTTCTCTATGTCCCAGGAGGGGGCATGGAGGATTGAAGGAGACCGGTACACCTAAACCAGCCCTTGCAACTTAGATCTGTGTAGGGTACTTTTTGATGTGCTGGATGTCTCAGCCTTTTGTGTAATTTCAGTTTGGGCGAATATTTCTTCCGCCTTGTATTTCGTACAGATATTTTCCGTTATTAAATGAAGTATTATTCAAAGTTATATTGTGTTATTTTTGGTTACCATTAGGTAACAATTTTTTATTTTCCGCAATGTATGTTACTTAAAGTGATGTCGCGAAAAAGAAATGAATATAAAGATGATAAGTTTACATTACATTATTCAAAAAACAAATTAACCATTTTTGGGCATTATATTTATGGAGTAATTTTCGGGGCGTTACACCATTGCGACGTTTGGTGAATGTGACTTGAAGGTTGCTCTCTTTGGTTATCTTTTTCATCTCAATCTTTTGACGACCCATGTTCCTCCTTGAGTTAGAGTTAGACATAGCTCTGTGAAAATGAAAGAGATGAAAGTAGATTAACGATGGAGAAGGGTTGATAGGGTATGAGTGACACATGAAATGGAGTGAAGGGGTTCTCAATTTATAGGCATTTGATGGTGAAGGTTGTAGTCTTACACTTTGTGTTTGGCATTGCAAACTTGAATGACATTCTTTTTGGCTGCATTGAAATAACTTTTGGATTTATAAATTCTTAAAACATATTAACATGGAATAAAATGTAAATCTTTCACCCAAAAACCTTATCTCATCTAATGGAATTTTGACATTTATTTTATGCATTCTTTCATAAAACAGTGCATATAAGTATTTGAATGAGTTGTCCATGACCTATTTAAAAGGCATGTCAATTTATTAAATTGGCAAACACAATTAAGTTTATATTACATCTTATCACCTTTTTGTTTTTTAGACTAAATGCATGCATATACAAAATTGCATTCATGAATTCAATCATATCATTGTTTGAATGAAAAAATAGTTTAATAAGGTGAAAGTAATAAAATACATACTCATATTATAATTAATATGCAATATTTTTATACAGAATAAAACATTCATAGATAATTTTTTAATAATTTTGACGCATGTTTTTATTTAGCGGTATGTTTCATCATTCATAGATTGTGTAGTTTTCTTTGTTCCTATTTCAATCTATATTTGTATAAGTTACCCGCGTATTATACATCATTTCTCACCAAAGTAAGTCCGAATAGGGAATACTTTCGTTGGTCATTATTTGATATTACTAAGAGTATTCCTTCACTTTTTGGGTAAGCAACTAATCAATTTTGGGGTTCATGACTACTCATTCCAACAATTTTGTTCTTAGGAATCGAACACTTGACCTTAAAGATCTAATGTGGCCTTACACCACTAGACCAACGTCTTGTTGATCTTTCCTTGCCCATTTGTCCAAACAAAAATTAGAATTACTAATTGCATTTCTTCTTATTTTATTAACATTTTAATAAGTAATAATTAATTTTTTAAAATAAATGTATTATAGTACTCATTAATGAATAATGTTTGAGAGAATATATAGCAATTAGTGTGTATGTTAATTATCATGGCCAAATTAGTATAATCCTTTAAACATGCAAAATAATGGTGAGTGTAATTGAGCTAAATTGCAGGTGATATTAGTGTAACTACTCTAACAAAAAATAATAAAAATACATTGACTATTATATTATTTAAACTTGGCTATATAATATCACATATTGTATAAAAATCTTATGCGAGACTAGATAAAGTTATTTCACATATTGTATAATAAATGACAATTATAAGTACTTATAAACTCAAAGTCAATCTTAACTTACTTTATTTTATACTCAATATTTTAGTTGTTACTAACAATATATAAGGCTAGAACAAAGAAATCATTTAAACGAAATAGTAGCTCATGATTTCTCATTTTCTTATCGTTATTCGAAACTTTATTGTAGATGATAAAAAATAGAGTAGACAACTCTAGATAAAATAAAAATGAGTATTTTATATTAAAAAAACTGGTAATATTATAAATAGTATAGAAATGATATATTTTATATTAAAATATGATTACTAAGAAGCAATAAAACAATTCATCTTATCTTATTACTCAAATATTTGTTATTTTGTTTGATTAGTATGTTTCAAAAATGTTTAAAATAAGAATTCAATTTTCCTAACTTTTTATTGGAGCATGTGATCGAGTGAGTACCCAAAAGTGGCAAAGGAATAAAAAGCTTGTTGTTTGTTCCAATGAAAGTTGGATTTTAATTTCCCTATTAAGTTATAAGAAATAATCATTGTCATACTTAACAATTTAGTATGTAACAAAACTTATCCCGTCATCATTCCCTTGATGATGAGTGACATACAATATAAAGAAAAACAAAAATTTAGTAAATTGTAAAAAACTTATTTTGATTCGTTTCAAAATGCAACAATATTTTAAAAGAGATATTCTTTAAAAATACAAAAGAGAACAATGAATTCATTATCAAATTATATCCCCAAATTTAAAAATGATCAATTATCCTATATATTGTGTAACAATTAATTAACGGTAAGTTACATTGACACCTATTGGAGTTTAGGTTAATAATATTCGTTGCTCTTTTTTATTTAAATGATTACACTTACTCCTAACAATGATAGTTAATATAATTTATGTATATAAAGTGGAGGTTTTTTGTGTAATAAGGTTTTTCCTAGTAATAAATAGCACACCTCATTTTAGTTCTCGTTATTTGTCATACTGACACATTTAAGTAGTTAGCAAAACATCATTGGGTTGGTATAGAAGCATAAAAAACTTTTGGTAAAGAATATTTGGATTCAGATGGATTTGGATTGAAATGGATCAAAAGAATTCATCTGCAAGTCCATATCCTCCCATATTATTATTATTGAAGGCAGGGTGATTCATCATGCCACCATTGAACAGATTATTTGGCAGCATTATAGACTGGTTCTGAAGCATATGTGGTGGTGGTGGATACATCGGAAACTGCTGAGGTAGTGGTTGTGGCTGTATAAACTACTGAGGTGGTGGTTGGGATGCATAAACTGTTGAGGTGGTGGTTGTGGATTCACAGGAAACTGTTGAGGTGGCGGTGGCGGCTGCACCTGATACTCCTGAGTTGGTGGCTGAGGTGGTGGTGGCAAAGGGTTGTTTGAAGAAGATGCACCACCTGTAAAAAAGTGAGGAGGAGGTGGGATAGCAGTACCAGTAGTAGCAATAACAGCAGTTGCAGCACCCTCAGCAATATTCTGCCTTTCGACAACACCAAGCACATTCTTCTTCAGATTCTCAAGAGCCGACTTCAATTAATGAAGTCCTTCTCCATTCATCTCTTCAATTGGAGCAGCCCACCAGAAACGTTCTTGTGCCTCTTTCCTTTGCTTAGCCAACTCTTCACTGCACTTCTTATCAATCTCAACATCTTCATTGATCCGATTAATCTTATCATTAAGCTCCTGAACATTAGCATTTCTGTGAGCCTCAAGATATTGCATGTTCCCTAGGTTTAGTGATTGGTCCCTCATTTGATAGCGGTCTACGACAACATCAATACTAGGGTCGCCAAATGAGAAAGCCTTGTTTGTAGGAGAAAAGACAACTAGCGCAACTTTTGCATCACAAAGTGTGCAAAGTTCGCTCGCTTTCTTGAATAGCCCAGTGCGACATTTGGAGAATGTGACTTGTAGGTTGCTGTCTTTTGCTATAATTTTCATCTTAATCCTTCTAAGACTACGACCCTTGTTCTTCTTTGGGTTACTAGAGCTAGGGATTGGGTTACTAGAGTTGGGGATTGAGTTAGACATGGTTCAATGAAAATGGATGCTTAGGAAAAGATAGGCTATGAGAGATACAAGAAATGGTAGAGAATGGTTCTCAATTTATACTCTTTTGGGAATGAAGTTTATATTATATCTTATCTTATTAAGTCACCTTTTTGTGTTTTAAACTAAATGCATGTATATAGAAAAAATTCATTAATAATTTAATTCTTATCTTTGTTTGAATGACAGAATAGTTTTATAAGGTTAAATGAATGTAAATATATACTCATATTATTGGTATATATGTAATATTTATACAACGAATATAATATTTTATGTTAGCACTTCAGCATGAAATTCATGTGTTCATCATACATAAATAAAACAATTCGAAATTGGAAAGATTTTTGTGTATTAATGATAAATCAAAGAAAGCATTGCTACATTATATGAATTCCTTTTGTGAATAGACACAACAATTGATGATAATGATTAAAAAAAACAACAAAATAATTTGGTAACAATTAACTTTTTTTAATCAAAATTAGTGATGCACCAAAAAGAGATATGATCATCGAAAGAGAAGTGACCTAATTCTGATTACGAGTTGAATTCGTAATTTTCGCGCGTAAGCTCTTAAGGAATATTTAGGCCCTTATTTTTATCCTCTACTTATTCTACATAATTGTTTTTCCATTCATTAAATTTTGTCGCTAATTTCTATCTACATTTGTACGATCTTATAATATCTTATATTATAATAAGTAATAGGCGTTAGTTTGTATGATCCAATTGGATCCCCAAGGTTAATGGTTTGATTACTGGGAACAATATTTGTTGAGAGTGGCATCTATGATTAGTTCATTACCCAAAAAGTGAGGAGACCCTTAGTAATATAAAATATTATATTGTATTATGAGTTTAAAATCTGTACACCGTAGTATAAAGTTTTTTATGTTGTCAGCACAACATCCATCATTGATTTGTATTACTTTTGTTTAAGGGTCAATGATGATTAACATATGAATAATGGATGATTTACTGACAGTATAAAAAACACTTACACTATCAGAATATAAATATTAAATCCTTATATTATATACACGTCTCCAAAATAAATGAGGATAGTTTGACCCATTTTAAGTTTTTTTATTAGAACAGAGAATACTTCAAAGGATACAGTGTAAGAAATAATTAGAATTAATTTTTTAATATGTAATAAGAAATAATTAAAATTTTAAATAAATGTGTTCTAGCCTTTGTTAATTTATAATGTGTGATACAACGTATGATAAATAGCTTGTATGTCAATTATTAAGTGCAAATAAAAAAAAGACGCAATATTGTTTGCTAATTTATTCACGAAAAAATTCAAGTAATTAGCCATTGATTTTATAAAACAAAAGTGCTCTATCTTAAAAAAAATGTGATCTCACACAACAACGTAATTTTTTTATCTATACTATATATAAAGCCAAAATATCTTATAACTACCTAATATGGTATAATTTCTTATTGCCTATTTTACCCTTCTAATTAACTATTATTACAATGTTTTTATACATAATAAAAAAATATTAATACGAGTTAGACAAAGTTAAATACCTAAATATTATCAATTCATTTTCATATTTCTTTTATCATAAAAAATATTATACGATTCTCTTAAATATTTAATAGTATGAAATAACAATGTGGGTCGGCAGGCACGATGTACCTGTCGACACGCTAGTAGTAATAAGTGGAATTATGTTTTATAGTTAAAACTTAAATTTATTAAGATCAATAAATCTATTATAATTTTTATAAAGCACGATAAATTTAAGAATGCATACACAATACATGGGATATTAGCTGCTAAAGTATAATCAATAGATATTAAGGAGAAGCAAGTGTGAAAAATAAAAGAAGAAATTGTGATTTCGATATAGTTTATAAATATTTAGAATATATCACAATTTAGAAATAATGTTTTTGTTTAGACGAAAGGATAAAGTTAATCTACTTAAATCTTTATAATATTCTAAACGTAAGATATACAACTTTCAATTATTGTTATACAGAATAAATATTAAAATATGTAGATTATTATATTGTTTTAACTTTTCTTTAGACTTGTGTGGAATATATCACCACTTCTTCTGCATACCCATTAACTCTTATCATCAAAATCTCATTTTAATCTACTGTTAAAATAATAGATATAAAGGAATTCTCCTAAAATATAGGGAAAAATCTATAAAAAGCTATTAAATTTTATGTTTCTTTTGTATTTTGATGACGATTTTCTTCGAATATCAACATTGACTTATTTACATTGTTGTACTGTTATTCTTATAATTCTGATTGCAACGATTTCCTTATTTTCTTCAAGTAATTTAATAAAATATTTATATAAACCAATTTCACGAACTTGTAAAATTTAATGGATAATTAAGAATATAAAATAGTTTAAGTCGAGAACTCACAAAGGCAAAAAGTTCAAGAGAATTATACGCACTTTTCCCTCAAATCTAAGCATAAAAATCTTCAAAACTAAACAATCAAATTATTATTGTTATTTTCGCCACACGTATTTTCTGTTCGACAAATAATGATAGAAATTGATATGAATGGTAGATTGGGAAGATCATTACAAAGGACCAAAACTATAAACTCAAAATATTCTTGTAAAAAACACTTGGGTTAGTAATAAAATATGAACTTATCTAAAACATTATTTTAATAACATTAAATAAAAAAATTAAACGATAGATTTAATGTATTAATTTAAATAAACAAAAATTATTAATGTTATTAGCGCAACTTTTGCATCACAAAGAGTGCAAAGTTCGCTCGCTATCTTGAATAGCCCAGTGGGGCGTTTGGAGAATGTGACTTGTAGGTTGTTGTCTTTGGCTATCATTTTCATCTCAATCCTTCTACGACCCCTGTTCTTTTTGGGGTTACTAGACCTAGGGATTGGGTTACTAGAGCTAGGGATTGAGTTAGACATGGCTCAAAGAAAATGGACGCTTAGGGAAAGATAGGCTATGAGAGATACACGAAATGGTAGAGAATGGTTCTCAATTTATACTCTTTTGGGAATGAAGTTTATATTATATCTTATCTTATTAAGTCACCTTTTTGTGTTTTAGACTAAATGCACGTTTATACAAAAAATACATTAATAATTTCATTCTCATCTTTGTTTGAATGACAGAATAGTTGTGTAAGGTCAGATGAATGTAAATATATACTCATATTATTGGTATATATGTAATATTTATACAACGAATATAATATTTTATGTTAGCACTTCAGCATGAAATTCATGTGTTCATCATACATAAATAAAACAATTCGAAATTGGTAAGATTTTTGTGTATTAATGATAAATCAAAGAAAGCATTGCTACATTATATGAATTCCTTTTGTGAATAGACACAACAATTGATGATAATGATTAAAAAAAACAACAAAATAATTTGGTAACAATTACCTTTTGTTAATCAAAATTAGTGATGCTCCAAAAACAGATATGATCATCGAAGGAGAAGTGACCTAATTCTGATTACGAGTTGAATTCGTAATTTTCGTGCGTAAGCTCTTAAGGAATATTTAGGCCCTTATTTTTATCTTCTACTTATTCTACATAATTTTTTTTCCATTCATTAATTTTTTTCGCCACTTTCTATCTACATTTGTACGATCATATAATATCTTATATTATATTATAATAAGTAATAGGCGTTACTCTAATGGTGTACGATCCAATTGGATCCCCAAGGTTAATGGTTCGATTACTGGGAACAATATTTGTTGAGAGGAGCATCTATGATTAGTTCATTACACAAAAAGTGAGGAGACCCTTAGTAATATAAAATATTATATTGTATTATGAGTTTAAAATCTGTACACCGTTAGTATAAAGTTTTTTATGTTATCAACACAACATCCATCATTGATTTGTATTACTTTTGTTTGACGGTCAGTGATGATTAACATATGAATAATGGATGATTTACTGACAGTATAAAAAACACTTACACTATCAGAATATAAATATTAAATCCTTATATTATATACATGTCTCCAAAATAAATGATGATAGTTTGACTCATTTTAAGTTTTTTTATTAGAACAGAGAATACTTCAAAGGATACACTGTAATAAATAATTAAAATTAATTTTTTAATAAGTAATAAGAAATAATTAAAATTTTAAATAAATGTGTTCTAGCCTTTGTTAATTTATAATGTATGATACAACGTATGTTAATGGCTTGTATGTCAATTATTAAGTGCAAATAAAAAAAAGACGCAATGTTGTTTGCTAATTTATTCACGAAAAAATTCAAGTAATTAGCCATTGATTTTATAAAACAAAAGTGCTATATCTTAAAAAATTGTGATCTCACACAACGTAATTTTTTTGTAGTAATAAGTGGAATTATGTTTTATAGTTAAACTTAAATTTATTAAGATCAATAAATCTATTATAATTTTTATAAAGCACGATAAATTTAAGAATGCATACACAATACATGGGATACTAGCTGTTAAAGTATAATCAGTAGATATTAAGCAGAAGCAAGTTGAAAAATAGAAGAAGAAATTGCATTTCGATATAGTTTTAATTATTTAGAATATATGACAAATTAGAAATAATGTTTTTGTTTGGACGAAACGATAAAGTTAATCTACTTAAATCTTTAGAATATTCTAAACGTAAGATATACAACTTTTAATTATTGTTATACAGAATAAATATTGAAATATGTAGATTATTATATTGTTTTAACTTTTCTTTAGACTTGTGTGGAATAGATCACCACTTCTTCTGCATACCCATTAACTCTTCGAATAAAATCTCATTTTAATCTACTGTTAAAATAATAGATAGAAAGGAATTCTCTTAAAATATAGGGAAAAGTCTATTAAATTTTATGTTTTTTTTTTTGTATTTTGATGACGATTTTCTTCGAATATCAACATTGACTAATTTACATTGTTGCACTGTTATTCTTATAGTTTTGATTGCAACGATTTCCTTATTGTCTTCGACTAATTTAATAAAATATTTATATAAACCAATTTCACGAACTTGTAAAATTTAATGGATAATTAAGAAAAAATATAGTTTAAGTCGAGAACTTACAAAGGCAAAAATTTGAAGATAATTTTACGCACTTTTCTCTCAAATCTAAGCATAAAAATCTTCAAAACTAAAAAATCAAATTATTATTAGAAATTCAATTATTATTGTTATTTTCGCCACACATATTTTCGGTTTGACAAATAATGATAGAAATTGATATGAATGGTAGATTGGGAAGATCATTACAAAGGACCAAAACTATAAACTCAAAATATTCTTGTAAAAAACACTTGGGTTAGTATTAATATATGAACTTATCTAAAATATTATTTTAATAACATTAAATAAAAAACATTAAACGATAGATTTAATGTATTAATTTAAATAAACAAAAATTATTAATGTTATTAGAATAAATATTAATGAGTTAAAAATAGAATATGCTTAAGGTAAGAATAAAAATATTTAAAATGTGAAATCATTAAAAACTTTATTTTAAATAATGAGTTAGCACTTAAGCATATAAGGATAGTCAACCCAAAAGATTAGTCTATTAGGTGAGATATCATCCTAACGTTGTCGTCCCCTTTAAGGCTGACGTCCATGATGGCTTTCACTTTATCGTTACTGACTTGATGGTAGTAGCATTTTCTCTTTTGGTGGCTTCACTCACCTATCAATGTTCAGTAATATACCTTAATCCAACCTATAAGTAGTCCCATGCCATGACACAATTGTCAATGAAAACACCAATTGTTAGGACTTAAGCACATGAAGAGAGTCAACCAAAAAGACTAGAGTAAATTACACTGACACCCACTAAATTTTAGCAAAATTATATAAATCACCCCTCACTTTTCTACACGTACACAAACCCTATAATTTTATACTTTCATTATACTGATAACTCCTGCAAGAGAAATAAGTGTAATCTTTTAAACAAAAATATGAAAATGCAATTAAGTTAAACAAAACATCGTATATTATGGAGAGAAATCCAAATAATATACAAATCAATGTATCTTTATTATTTTTGTTTACAAAATACATCAACAATTCTAAAGAGATATTATTTAAATCGCTCTTATACTATAGGGTAACGAACCAAAAATAATAAAAATGTATTGACTCATATATTAATTGGTTTTGTCTCCACAATATACCATGTTTTGTTTAAGTAAATTATATTCATCACATTTTTTTTAACAGATTACACTTATTTTTCGTGCAGGACTGAATAGTGTAATGAAAGTATAAAAATTAGGGGGTTTGGGTAGGTGTAAAAAAGTAAGGGGGGGTTTGTGTAATTTCGCTAAAACTCAGGGGATGTCAGTGTAATTTACTCAAAATACTAGTCTATTAGATAGGAGAGTTTCATGGTTTAAGTATCACATTAAGTTTATTATGTTACCCAATGTGGAACTCCTAAACAATGATACCAATAATATTGATAACATGCAGAAAGAAATATATATTGTGTGACGTACTTAATGCATTAATTTAAATAAGAAAATTTATCAGCTTTATTAATGTTATTTGATTAAGTATTAAAAAATAAATCAACACGTGCTTAAAAGTTAAAAGTTAATATTGGTCATAATCAATATTTCAATTGTATTGGTTAACTACAAAAAAATACAACTAAGTTTTTATCTCAACTAAGTTTTTATCTCACAGATCGATTACATGGATCAAACGACACTAATATTATATAATAAATTATGTTTATTGATACATCATTAATTTCTAAGTCTTTATTTATCATTTTCCCTATGATTTTTTGGTATCCTCAATTTCTAGGAACTTGATCTACTATCGCTACAGGGGTTTCTACTAGTTTTCTTTACAAATGCCTAAATAACCTAAGACACGATACTATTATCTTTTCTATAATATGAGCTACTCAAATTTTCTCGAATAGTATTTTCCTTTCTAATCTTATATTGTCTATTGTGTTCACTCATCTAACATAATATTCATATATTTGTTACGTGAAGTCTATGAAGGTCATTTTATAAAATAAAAAATAACAAAAATATAAACCTGAAAAGTATATAAAAAATAACTAATTAAAATGTTTGAATCATTAGAGATTTTCTTACATCAAAATTTGATCAAAAAATAAATTAAGAATTGCAATATAAAATAAGCAAATTATATTAAATCAAATAAATTTGATATCAATTTGATTTAGTTAAATAAATCACTATGATAAAAATATTTAAATCTTTTGAGAATTGATTTCATCAAAAATTGATCAATGAATAAATTAAGTTTGAAATCTAAAAATAAGCAAACAAGATCAAATTAATTTGATATCAGTGTGGTTGAGTTGCATTTTAAAATACACTCATAATGACATCATAATTAGTTAAGGATAGCAAATGACTCAATTTTCACTTGTTTCTCTTTCTTTTTTTACCTTTTTAAATAAAAAATAGTTTTAAGTTACTTGATAAACACTTATTAGTCTAGTAATTGAAAGATTCTATTTTTATATAAAAAAATGAGATTACTCTTCAATTTTCATTTTTTATATAAAAATAATAATAAAATATTCTAGTCACTTAGACTCCATAAAACTCAAGTAATATGTTTTATACTTATAAATGGGTTATGCCATAGAGTGTTAGGATTTTTATAAAGTCTCCATCAGATTTTTATCAATCACCGCTTCTTTAACCAAAACCCAATTTCTGGAAACAAATCAGTTAATCGATTAACACCTAGTCCTAATCGATTAACACATGCATAGAACAAAATGATCAGAGAGGCAGATTGCACAGTTATTTAAAAACTATTGAACAGAGATAAAACAAATATTTTTAAGCACTATTACTAAGCATATGGCAGTGAACAAATATGCAAAATATCAATTATAAATTCAAATTGAAACAACAAGAAAATTAAAGCAGATTTAGGGAGAGAAAAGCGTGCAAATGTGGATTATTATCCTTGTTCGTTTGCGGTCCACTACAGACTACATCCAGGCCTCCACTTCTGTAACGCCCCGAAAATTACTCCAACAATATTGCCCAAAAATGGGTAACATTTTTTTTCATGTAAAACTCTTCATATGCATTTAATTCCTTTTCGGGACATCACATTTAGTAACCTAAAAAGTGGAAAAGACAACAATAATTCGTGGAATACATCTTAATCCAAACTGAAATATATACAATAGTCTGGTTTATTCAGAACATTATAAGTACCCTACACCGATACTCGCCTCAAGGGCATCTAGAAATACTCGCCTCAAGGGAAACTAGAAATAGAAATGACCACTAGCGACTAGCTCCGGGGTTAGCGGGTGTACTAGAACACTCGTTGGGATCCTCCTCCATCTCAGGATCGGAAGAGAGGTCCACCACCTCAATGGAGTCCTCTATACATACCAACTCCACACAGTCTTCCTCTTCGGCTTCTCGCTCCTCTTTCGGGTTTTTGCACGAACCCTGTGACTTTCTTCCCACTCCCGCCTCTGCCTGAAGATTGGGCGGCGTCGGTATAACAACTCTCTTCCCTGATGGGGAACTGGACACATTGTCCCTACTCTGTCTCCGAGCAGATGGTCCAACATCAGTGGGTCCGTGAGGGATCACAGACTGAATGGATGGCGCAGTAGGCGCAAATCTCCTATAAGGCAAGGTGAATGAAGCCTCCAAGTTTGCATGCTGAGAAGGAAAGTGCATCGTAGAGCCGTCACAAACCATCTCTAGCTCTAAGGCACAAGGGCCTGTGTAGGTATATCTATGTCCATCACTACTCCATGTCCCCTCCTGGGATATCGAGAATCAGTAGCTCCGAATCCTCGCCATACGGTCCATATGAACGAGAACGCGATCCGAGAACAAGCAGAAAGAAAAGAAAATAAGAGAGAGTAAGACATCTGATGAATATAATTCATTGACGGCGTGGAATTACATGGAATATCACATCCAGAAAGACATACATAATATACACAATAGAGATAACAAACATAATGCACAATGATGAATGCAGTTATAACTCGGATCATGGGGATTAATATCCACGAATATTCTGAAATAACCAAGAGTACAGGTCCCATAACAAGTCGATTTGATCGCACCAAAAATTATTCCTCGCAAGGATATATATATATATATATATATGATCGATCGGTTCCGAAGAATGGTCCATTTCAGGACGGTGTCGTATCAAACACTTTCTAGGCATCCCTCTTATTGATCCTGATTGCAAAGAGGGGTTGTCAGAGATCGTCTAGTTTGCGCTGTGAGAACTGTCTGATCCAACAGAATACCTCAGCCATGAATAAAGGGGACTCGTCTCACCTAGACTCTCCCTCAAGACTTTGCTGACGAATCACCACCATTGCCATCCCTGTCAACATCGTGGGGCTCGTTCGTCTCCTATAAATTTCCTCTCCACTACTTCATTATTTATAATGAATATGCATACTAACCGAAGTAAGCCAATTAAATATTTTAATTAGTCGTTTAAAATGATCGGCCCATCGTAAGACATCTCCTAGAGGAATGCTTCTTGTGGGACCCGATCTTAAGTTATCACGTAATATAGGAATAACGTCCCTACCACTACGAACCGTCGTTGAATTACCCTGGATGGCCACATGGCCAAGCCTCTTACGGTTAGACGACCTCGCTGCATGGTATCATGTAATCCTTTTTAGGCATAGCCTTGCTCACGACATCCTCGTCATAATCCTTGTCCACATAAGGACCAAGAACAAAAGTAATAGTATAAGTTGTTGATTTGGGCACTAGACTCAATCCTTTGAGCTAGGGCTATTTCCTAAGCAATAAATCAATAAAAAACATTCACAATTTATGTTTGTCTTTCTCCCAAGCGAGAGATTGTCGCTCAAGCAAAAAATTCATCAAATTAGACTCAATTTCCTGCATAGTTCTTGCTCGAGTGAGGGGATTGTCGTTCAAGCTAAAAATCCACCAAAAAATGGCCCAAATACCTGTCTAGTCCTCGCCCAGGCGAGGTACGGTTGCGAGGCGCCAAAAACTGCCTAGAACAGGCCAAGCTCACTACCTGGACCTCGCCCTGGCGAGAACAGCTCGCCCAAGCGAGGCTGGCTCGCCCAGGCGCCAACTGGGGGCCTAAATCATTGTTTCTTCCTCGCCCAAGCGAGGCTGGCTCGCCCGAGCGAGGAAAGTCCGGTTACCAGGACTATTTCCTCGCCCTTTCGGGCTACTGGAACGAAAATCTCCACTGTTTTCGATCCCTAGCGTTTTAGTTTCTCGAGTGGTGTTCCTTCATGGATAACAACCACGAGACTTGATATTATATACTATCTTAGGGGCATTCAACCTAAAGAAACATCATACTTAATCCAGACACGAAATCATTTGGTTAAGTACGAGTTTCTAACAAATAAAAAATAACTCCCAACTTTTGAGATAGTTAGGAGATTGGTGTCATATTCGGACACCACTATGTCACGATGTATTCTCTCTCACCTTGGGTTTTAGCATGGTTGATTCCCTTTCCGTGAATGGATCGGTTGTCCGACTTCGAATGCCTCGAAACTGACACAAAACACAAATCAATGATTCGCGAGTTAAATCGCTTTCCTACTAACTCTAAGATAAAAACATCATTTTAATCCATTCTAAGAAAGTCCTTTATCCTCGAAAGTCTCATTCCCGATCCCTATCGTGTTCATGATCATTTCAACACCTTTTCACAAGGATTGGTCTCTTGATCAAAACCACGTTTCAATTTAAAATATTTCTTTGATTTCAAAATCATCATCTTTCATCAACATAAATAACATACATATATTCAAAACACTAAAACTCATTTTTTCGCGTTCTTGCGTATAACAAGAGATATGAAGGTTTTTTAGAAAATTTTGACGGTTGAAAATGTTCCTAACTTACGCATAAACATCATACTCGAATATTGAAAATAATGAACGGTAGATTTTCTAAAAGATTCAGAACAAAAGGTATGAGGTTTACCTTGAAGTTCTTGAGAAAATCCAAAGGAAGAATAATGAAATACAATGTAGAGCCAAGGGTTTCTCTACCTTGAATGGGCTCTTTAAGTAGAGTAATTTCGATTAGGGGGTACAAGCCAAGAGTTTCAAGGGGTTTTATTGCTCTTTTAAGTGGAGTAAATCAGAGTTACGAGAATTAAATCTGATTTATGGAGGTAAACCAAGGGTTTCCAAGATTAATGGTGCAATGGGTAAGTGAATCGTTCACAAAATTTAGTGTAAAGATAAGTATTTTCACTAGCTTGTCACGCAAGTTTCACTCGGGAAACATTCGTGATGAGACCATGTCCAAGTATTGTCGGCTAATACTTGATTGGATATTAAAATCTTCCGATTACGGTCAGAATTTCGAAATGCCGAATTCAGAGTGGAAAAATATTTAGAAATGCGTTTTGGATAAACTTAATGTCTATCCTGACTCGAAATAATATTTCGAAGCCAAAGGCGCAATCGAAATTCGATTCGAAGCTAATGAACCCAAAAACACGTTTTTGGGCCGAATTTGAGCCCAATAGCAGTCCAAAAACTTTCCAACACAGAAAATTACGAAAATATACCACAAGATAGGAATTCACAAAACAAGACTAATACTCAACTACAGTTTAGTCTAATTTATTACCTATTAAGTTCTAAAATTAATCTTTGTTAAAAATAAATAATTAATAAATTATATTGAATTTTCATGGTGTTACACCTTCTGATCTTGGGAGATTTTCTTCTTCACAATATTGAGTAAACGTATGAATAAATACACCAATTCAATTACAAGAACATAGGATGCTTCTTCCTTGAAATCTAGGACCCCTAAACTATTGGTTTGGCTTTAGCTTTCGCCTGAGAAAGCCTTTCTCGCGAAGCAGCCCCATCCAAGATTCTTGTCCTCAAATCAAGACCTCCTAGTCTTGGTGAAGAATCTCAATCTCTATGGTGGTACAACACCTAGAGATCAGTCCAGAAATACACAAAACCAGATTAAAACAACAAGGTATTATAAGCACAATAATGCTTGAAATATTACAAGTAAAAGACCTTAAGACTAACCCACTCACTAATCATTCAAGCCATCAAGAACATGTGAGTTAATCAAAAACTGAAATCAAAGTATCTCTCTATCAATCTTTACAAATAATGCGTGAACATGTGAGCAAGATAAGAATGAGCATACAAAAATAGTAAAAACAGTTTGATAACTCTCTTCTCACACATGTGTAAAACTATATGCAAAACCAGAAATCAATTCAGCATGATAAGCCTCTTCTCACACATGCAACTCTCTTGCAAAAATTGTAAAAACAAAATGAAATATGCTCTCTAAAATCAGCCCTATACAATGGAACGCAATGCTATAGTTTTCTGGAAGTTGCCTCTATTTATAGTAAGCAGTTTTGACAGTTGGATTCGTTGCAAACAGTTAAACTGTTAAAACGGAAATCAATTATAACAAATAAGAGACCTGTTAATCGATTAAGACTACCTGTTAATCGATTAACCAATGCAACACAATGAAATAGAAAACAGTTGTAACAGAACTGATTTAACAGAAAAACAGTTGAGTTAATCGATTAAGTCACCACGTTAATCGATTAACTGGCACATTAACATACATGGTTCAAAAGGTAAACTTAACATACATGGTTCTAGCAATTATGTTATGCCTAATATGCACATATAACATGTATGATTTATGCATGAACATACAATTAACTAGATGATATGTCTCACAGATATGATATAACTATTAAGATGGCTTGAGAGACTTGCACCTAGGTTCACCTCACCTATACTCACTTACTACGGTACACATCCCAAACTAATTAGAATAATGACTCTATTTTATATCCTAGTCTAGACATGACCAAATGAGCATTAGGCATGTTGATTGTTGAGCCATCTTCAAGCTTTAATAGAACCTTGCCTTCATCAAAACATAGGCAAAGCATTGCTAGTGCTATCCTTGACACTTTGCACTTTCAATCTCCCCCTTTTGATGATGACAAACACCACATCAAAATTGATCAGAACATTTGATGAATTAGCTTGATGATGAGTTTGCATAATGGTTGTTAATGGTTTTTTTTTTAAAGATACAAAGTTGAAGCACATTTGCTAACCCTTAGGTAAGAAATCATGTTACGGAAGCTATATATAACAACCTGCAAAAACTATTACACAACCTGCAAAATACATATAACACAACAAGCAACCTTTCTCCCCCTTTTGACATTATCAAAATGATACCAGTATTCAATTCTGTCAAAAGTCAGAAGAATTATTATAGTTATAACAGACTATAATTAATCAATTAATTTTGGGCGTGTAATCAATCAACTATCTGTAAGAAGGCTGAACAAATGCACATTTATACAACATTTAATTGATTAACAGCATGTCTTAATCGATTAAATGGACAACAAACAACAACATAACAGTTTTAATGGCATGAAAGTCTATGTTTATTGAAATTAAGCATGGAATGATTAAGCATTTGACATATTTGAGCAGGTTGCATTAGGCATAATCATTCAATATTGACACATACACCAAACATGATCAAGATCCATTTAAACAAAGGAGTATACTATTTGCAACATAATTAGTATTCAAGCATGAACAGGATAATTCGAAATCATTGTAAAGCAATGTCAAATTTTAATGTAGTAATTCAGTTGAAGTTTTAGAGTTATTACAATCCATAATAAGAGCAAAAGCACAAAATAGAAGATAAGTTCTCAAGAGGGAACAAGGAACAACAAAGTCCATTAGCTAGGAAGGATAAAACTAAGGCTCTAAGGGCTCCTAACTAAGGATGAGATGGAGGGTTTTGGTTGTCAGGAATCATCTAGCTACTACCATAGCATACAGTCTTCTAGTTTGTGAGTCAGCAGTGGTATGAACATAGTTCCTCAAAGATTGGTAACGGTTGTCAATATAAGAATTTTGACGCTCCTCAAAACTCTCCAGATTCGTATGATATGAGTCCTTCAAAGACTGAAAGTGGAGATCCATCCTATTGTTGAGACATTGTTCCATAGCATCCAAGTAGGCTTGTCCGAAAGCAGGTTCCTGTGATGCATGTCCTGAAGACTCCCCCTGAGTAGCAGCAAATGGATCTTGTTATCATCTTGATCATCCTCACCAGAGGGGTCAAGATTCATAGTGTTGAAGTCCTCTTGACATTGTCATGTGTTGCTAGACTTGTAGATACCCATCTTATGAATCAGACTTTCACCAATCAAGTGATCCTTGTCAGAACAATCCATCACTATAGTATCCGAAACATCAATATGTAGATAATCAATAACTAGTGAAATGAAGATACTATAAGGTAGCAACCTTGATTGAGAAGTGGAGACGTTATACATGACCTTCACAATCTAGTCAGGCCAATTAATCATTATGTTCTCCTTCACAACAAACATGAACCTCAAATCATTCACTGTAGGTTGAGCATGATTTGTGTTCCTCTGAATCAGAATATAGGCAATCAAGTAGTGTAGGAGCCTATTCTCTACGGACAGCGACCCCACTTTGGTCAATTCACCCTGAACATATAACTGAGGTCTACGCAAACAAGACTTATACATTTCAACAACATCAAAAGAGTTGTTGTCTGCCCAACCACAATCACTTAAACTAGAACCAGTACGGGATAAACCACCCACGTTCATAAAAATGCCTTCATTAATCTCAAACAGTTTTCTAGCAATCATTGACCAATACTTCCCATCTTTGTATCTAAAGTTGGCATAATAATCCCTAACTACAGCAGGGTAAATGTTACCTTTTAATTCAAAGAATGGGACAATCCCTGGAGCTTGCAAACCATGCAGAAAGTCAAAGTTTTTTTCCGCTAGCCAAGTCAAATTCGCAAACCGGATGTATGTTGGTTTCCTGCCCTGAAATTTGAGCAAATGGGTTTCTTTCAGAATTAGTGAATAGTACGGGTCCCCGCGATCCTGCCTTGCCTGTTGAGATGGCACGGCTTTTGGGGCACGTGGTGGATGTTGGGCGGTTGTCTTGATTCTCTTAGCACGTCATCTCTCCATTGCTATTAAAACTGAACCATGACGAATGTTTAATGGAGGGATTGAGGGAAACCTAGTGTCGGGTTTTCAATTTGGGGAAAACGAATTTCTTGGAAATTGAAGATGAAGAAGCCAATTTATGGAGTGGAAATGGAGTGGCGTGATTCGGTTTGGGCTAGGTTAGAGCTTAGGGATGATGTTGGACTTGTACCTCTGAGATTTGAGAGAAAAGGGGATGAATGGGGTTTTGAAAAATGCCCAGAAACGCTTCTGTTTCTGATATATTGATGTCGTTAATCGATTAACAACATGATTTAAGCGATTAACCTAAGTTAAAAATTACAGGTTTTAAAATTTTTACCTAGGTAATCGATTAACTTATGGCCTTAATCGATTAAATGCATTAGATACAACATTTTGGATGTTTTTAAAAGCATGCAGGGATTTCAGAGTCTTTATTAAATCAGTTTTAAGCAATCACATATATATATAAGACTTTTATACTCAGAATCATGGATCATACAAGGAATTATGAGCATTCAACATGTTTTTCATATTAAAGCATACAAGGCATTTACATAAGCTCAATCAAGATATTTTTCATCAAGGATTCATAGTTCTCTTTGAAGAACATAGAAAGTATCTCATGAGAGGGACTTGGTGAAAATATCTGCTAATTGCTTAGATGTTTCAAAAAATTCTAATATACAATCACCTTTTTGAACATGATCACGCAAAAAATGATGACTTATTTCAATATGCTTGGTTCTAGAATGCAAGACGGGATTCTTGGAAAGGTTAATGACACTTGTGTTATCACATTTAATAATGATCTTTTCTAATATGAGCCCAAAGTCCTTAAGTTGTTGCTTCATCCAAAGGATTTGAGCGCAACACACGACTGCGACAATGTATTCCGCCTTAGCGGTGGACAAAGCAACACATGCTTACTTTTTACTATGGCATGCAACTAAGGAACTGTCTAATAGGTGACAAGTCCCACTAGTGCTTTTTCGATCCAACTTACACCCAGCGAAGTCAGAATCGGAGTAACCTACCAAGGATAAGGAGGCATCCCTAGGATACCATAATCCCATATTTATAGTTCCTTTTAAATATCTCATAATACATTTTACAGCAATATAATGTGATTCTTTTGGCACAGCTTGAAATCTAGCACACATACAAATGATAAACATAATATCGGAGTGGCTAGCAGTTAAGTACAATAAGCAGCCGATAATTACACGATATTTAGTTACCTCAATCACTTTTCCCTTTTCATCTTTGTCAGGATAACATTTGGATACCATAGGTGTAGATGCATCTTTACATTGCTCCATATCGAACTTCTTTAATAATTCTTTGCAATACTTCGATTGATGAATGAAGATGCACTTTCCATTTCTTTAATTTGAAGCCTAAGGAATAAAGTCAACTCACCTATCATCGACATCTCAAACTCCCCCTACATCAACTCAGAATATTCCTTACAAAAGATGCCATTAGTAGATCCGAATATAATATCATCAACGTATATTTGTACAAGTAAGACATGATTATCTAATCTACGGATAAAGAGAATGGTGTCGACCAAGCCTCTTTCAAACACTTTTTCAAGTAGGAACGAGCTCAATCTATCGTACCAGGCTCTGGGAGCCTGTTTTAGGCCATAGAGGGCCTTCTTGAGTTTATACGCATGGTTCGGGTATTTGAAGTTTTCAAACCTTGGTGGTTGGTCTATGTACACCTCCTCTTGAATATATCCATTTAAAATTGCACTCTTAACATCCATTTGGAAAAGTTTAAAATTCATGATTGATGCAAAAGACAAGAGCATCCTAATGGCCTCAAGTCTGGCTACAGGAGCGTAGGTCTCATCATAATCGATGTCCTGGTTGTAGCCTTTGGCCACTAGGCGAGCCTTATTTCTTATTATTAAGCCAGATTCATCTAGCTTATTACGAAAGACCTTTCTGGTGCCAACTATAGGATGATCTTTTGGTTTGGGTACCAAGTCCCACACATTATTTCGCTCAAACTGGTTTAGCTCTTCTTGCATAGCTATACCCTAGTGTACATCCTCGATGGCTTCATCGATGGTCTTTGGCTCTATTTGAGATACAAATGCAACAAAATTACAGAAATTACGTAAAGAGCTACGAGTTACCACCCCCGTAGATATATCACCTAACATCTTATCGAGTGGATGATCCTTTTTTGTTTTCCACGCCATAGGCATGTCCCGATGTTCTTCTTCTACTATTTTCTCCTCATCTTCTTGTTGGAATTGATTCATGTCTTTGGATTGCACTTCTTCTAGTGTACCTGAAATGTCATCAGAAAAGACCCGTATCTTCTCTTTTGGAGAAGATTCATCAAAATCAACATGAATAGATTCTTCTACTTACATGGTATATTTATTGAACACACAAAATGCCTACTATGTAATGAATATCCTAAGAATATGCCCTCATTAGCATTCGAGCAAATTTTCCTAAAGATCTTTTTCCATTATTTAAAATAAAACATTTGCACCCGAATGCATGAAGATGAGCAATATTCGATTTTCGACCTTTAAGAATTTCATAAGGTGTTTTTG
Organism: Lupinus angustifolius; assembly: GCF_001865875.1. Lineage (NCBI taxonomy): Eukaryota > Viridiplantae > Streptophyta > Magnoliopsida > Fabales > Fabaceae > Lupinus > Lupinus angustifolius. The sequence goes on along the minus strand of NW_017727838.1, from coordinate 204,912 downwards.
AAAAAGTAGGTCTATGTAGTATTCGATTAATTACATAACAGGCAGTGTGAACTGCATCAGCCCAGAAATATTTTGGAGCCTTGCTCTCATTTAGCATGGTCCTCGCAAGTTCCTCTATAACACTATTTTTCCTCCCAACAACTCTATTTTGTTGAGAGGTGCAGGGAGCTGAGAACTGATGTATTAAGTTTATGACTTATTACAAAACTTATTACAACTCTATTTTCCTCCCATACTTATTACAAAACTTATTAAGTTTATGACTTTCAAATTCTCCGCCATGGTTAGATCGTATGTAAATAATTTTCAGGTTAGACTGATTTGGGATTTTTTTGGCTAGACATTTAAAAGATTTATAAGCATCGTTCTTTGATTCTAAAAACAAGGTCCATGTCAATCTAGAAAAATCATCAACAATTACCAAAGCATAGTAACTTCCACCAAAACTCATAATTTTCGACGGTCCAAACAAGTCCATATGGAGAAGATCCAAAGGTCTAGTATTGGATATCACATTCTTTTTATTAAAGGAAATCTTTACTTGTTTACAATTTTGACACATGTCACAAGAATCCTGAGTTTTAAAATCGAGTTTTGGAAGACCGATTACCAAATTATTTATAGTTAATTTTTATAAATCCTTCACATGAATGTGAGCGACACGTCTATGCCAAAGCCAGATGTCATCTTCTTTTGAAATAAAAAAATTTCAAACCAAGGAAGTGACATCCTCCAGATTAACCATATAAATATTATTTACACGATATCTGACAAATTTAACATTATTAGATAATACATCACGAATGATACAACAATAAGAATGAAATGACACGCGATTACCTTTGTCGCATAGTTGGCTTCTGCTCAACAGATTATGTTCCAAACCTTCTATGTATAGAATGTTCTCGATTATAGCGTGAGTTGACTTGCCAATCTTCCTGGTGCCTAAGATTCTTCCTTTGTTGTTGTCTCCATAGGATACGAATCCCTTTTCTTTTAATGACAAGTCTAGAAATTTTGACTTGTCTCCAGTCATATGTCTCGAACAACCGCTATCAAGATACCAGTTTTGCCCATGAGTTCGAAGACATACCTACAAAATAGATCACCTGCTAGTTTCAGGTATGCAAATTATGTTGGGTCCTTTTCTGTTAGTAACGAGGGAGTTATCTCCCTTTCTTACCCAAGCATAAACACCACTGGGTATCCCATATCTCCTGATGTAACAAGAATGATAGGAGTGACCATGTGTGCCACAATAGAAACATGTAGGGACTCTACTTTTCTTATTAGACTTTTTATATTGGCGAGTTAAAGGTCTCCTATATGGTCTATTTCTATGGGATGGGGGAACATACCCTAATCCAGTGTGGTCACCAACGTTTATCATTTTACTAAGAAGAGTGTCTAACTGGTGTTTACTATTTGTAAGTTTTGCGAGTTTTTCATTTAGTTTAAAATTCTGGTTTTTCAAGTCCTCGCAAGACTCACAAATAGTTGTTTCACATAAATTATTTTTAGAGAAATCACATGAAGTACAAGAAAAAATTAAATCTCAAGTTTCATTTTCCAATTTTAGCTCATCTAATTTTTTTTTTGTAATTGAGCTATTTTCTGATCATTTAGCAAAATTATTCTTTTTCTATCAGCACTAATTTTTGCTAATTTTTTAAGCTCTTCATGCATCTCAACATAAGCATCATATAAAACATCATATGAGGGAGAATCAGAAGAAGAGGATGATGTGTCAGAATATACCTCATCTTCATCCGAGGTGCTTGATGTTGCTTCTTCCTCCGGTACATCCCAAACAATCTATGCCTTTTTCGATTTGAAGTCCCGGGGAGTGCTCTTCTATGAATCAACTTTCTTCAAGTAAGTGGGGCACTGGAACTTCATAAGACCCGGCTTACCACATTCATGGCAAGTGAAGCGCTCCTTGTTCTTGCCTTTCTTAGTTGATTCTCGCGCTTCTTTCTTTTGAAATCGTCTAAATCCTCATTTCTTCTTTAAGAACTTTCCAAATTTTTGCACAAGAAGGTTTAGCGTTTCTTCATCAATGTCTCAATCAAAGTCGTCATTTTCCATCTCTTCATTGGGTTGTGATGTTCTAGCTTTAAGAGATATTCGTTTCTTTTTCCGATCAGACTCCTCAGGCATGGTCAGACGCCCAAACTCCATCTCACGCTCTTGAAGCTTTCCGAACAGTGTGGCCAAAGGCATGGAATCTAGATCCTTGGACTCCATGATTGTCGTCACTTTAGGTTGCCATCTTCTGTCAAGACAGTGTTGAAAGCGTTATGTGAGTTCTCCTCTGGTAAACATTTTATCTAGAGCAATAAGATGATTAATGATGTGAGTGAATCGCTTTAGCATGTCGCCAATTTATTCACTCGGTAACATACGAAAAAATTCGTATTCATGTGTTAGCGCATTCACCATGGCGCGCTTGACCTCGCTAGTGCCTTCGTGAGTCACTTGTAAAGTGTCCCACATTTCCTTGGCACTTTGACATTGAGACACCCGAAAGACTTCATCGTAAGATAGGGTCGAGGTAATTATATTTTTGGCGCGAAGGTTGAACTGAACCTCCTTGCGCTCCTAATCGGTCCATCAGTTTTTGGGCTTTTCTTTCGGTTTGCCATCCACTAAGTGAAGTGGGACGAATGGATCACTGATTACAGATTCCCAAATGTATGAATCAATAGCCTCTATAAAGATCTTCATTCGGACTTTCCAGTAGGCGTATCCCTCGCCACTGAATACGGGAGGGCGGTTAATGGATGCACCATCA